>NW_017101197.1:99005-122828 GCF_001263275.1 Habropoda laboriosa
TTATAGTGCGTGATCTTCGCGTCTTAGGTTGTGTGGGGTTCGGGCCGACTACACTTAAATATCGCAACCTCACGAGAACACTGTGCCACTATTATCGGAGCTACCGCACTCGTCTGCAGCGTTAAACGTCTGTTTTCGAGTTTGTCCTTGTCACTCGGTCACTATCGCACGTTCACCAAAAGGGCGCGGAAACGTTAACTGGGTAGACGGATCTAAACGTTGCCTCGTGGTCCGGATTTGTCCACGCCAGGGAGCAAAGTCGGAGCCAGGCAGGATTTTTGTCCGTTCGATGTCCACACAAGGGAGCGTCTTGGAGCAAGTATCCGTTTTTGTCCATAAAAATCGTAGATCGGCCCTCTTTTTATCCTTGCTGGGGGTCCCCTGGGCCAGCGAGACTGATGGAGTGGGGGAGTGAGATAGTGGGGGAGTCTATAAGGGATGGTGACGAGGGAAGGGACGAGGGCGCTACTCTGGTGGTCGCTCGGAGCACTACCCTCTTTACGGGGTGCGCTACAGCTTTTAATAATTCCTTTACCCTAATTACTCTATCGAGGCTTCTGGATCCTATTAGCAGATCGTCTACGTAAATAACAATTATCGCATCACTATCCGCATCTGCGTACACACACGGATTTACTGCTGAACTTTTAAAATTAATGCTCATTAAGTAATTATTTAATTCTTCATACCACTCTCTGCCAGCCTGTTTCAGTCCGTATAGCGGTTTATTTAGCTTACATACTTTCACATACTTTCCCTTTGGCGATCATTGACGAACATCTCCGGTTGAGTCATGTATATTTCATCCTTTAGACTGCCCTGAAGGTATGCTGCGACTACATCCATTTGATGTATGTGCATTTCCATCTCCACGTAGCACGCCAGGAACAGTCGGATAGTGTCGTACCTCGCGACTGGGGCAAATACTTCTTTATAGTCAATTCCTTTTGTTTGTTGATTTCCTTGAGCCACAATTAGCATTTTTCTGTTCATCGGTCTACTTACCAATTTCCATGTAATGTTTTCCATCAGGGACGTGTACTTCTCTTTCATGGCATTCAGTCATAATTCCTTGTCGGAGCTATCCATTGCCTCCTGCACTGTACTA
The DNA here is from genome assembly GCF_001263275.1 of Habropoda laboriosa. Classification (NCBI taxonomy): domain Eukaryota; kingdom Metazoa; phylum Arthropoda; class Insecta; order Hymenoptera; family Apidae; genus Habropoda; species Habropoda laboriosa. The sequence continues at coordinate 100,114 of NW_017101197.1, forward strand.
GGCGCTCCCTTTCGGTGCTTCGATGCCCCGTTTGCCTGACTGTATTCTTTCCTGTGCCTACCATGCTTCCCTATCCTCAGAAGTGATGGCCGCCCACGGCCTCGCGCACTTGATCCGACCGTTTCATTTTCTGAGTTCGTAGCCTCTCGTTCTCCTTCAGATTGTCCATCATCTTCTGTGTTGTTGGTTTCATATGTGTTCTGCCACAAGGTATCTAACGGCATTTCACAACTTATCGTTTCCTTATTTGTTTGTTTGCGTTGCTGCGAATGAACTTTTCCTTCTTCAAGGAACCTAACATCTCTTCGTTTTACCATTGTTGATGTTCCCTTTTCCCACAATCAGTAAGCTTTGGCTTCTTGCGAGTGGCTTACTAAGATGCACTCTTTTCCTCTAGATGCGAATTTATTAGATTGACCCCTTTTTTCTAATGCGATTACACGATTTACCCTACATATGGTTTGCTTCCCATCCACATTTCGTATGGAGTTGTATTTCCTAATGTCTTCGTCGGGCAGCGGTTTCGAATATACGCCGCCGTTATTTACAGTTTCGGCCCAAAAGCTAAACGGCATCTCTGCTTGGGAGGTCATGCACCTTGCCATCTCCACCGAGGTACGGTTCACCCTTTCGGCCAGTCCGTTCTGTTGGGGTGTGTATTCCACAGACAATTTTCGGGTTATGCCTTCTCTCTTCAGAAATTGCGTCATCTCTTGTGACAAGTACTCCTTCGCGTTGTCCAAGCGCAGCTTCCTTATTTGGCATCCGGTAGCTTTTTCCACTCTGGTTTTGTATTCTATGAAAGCTTCGAATATGTCTGATCTCTTCTTCAACATGGCGACTTCCATGTAACGTGATTTATCATCCACAAACATAGCGAAGTATCTTGCTCCGCCTAGCGATGTTACCTGCATCGGTCTGCATACAGTCGGTCACAAAAAGATTCGCACACTGATACAATTTTAACTTCTAAGCTCTATATTTTCAGTGAATGTACAAGAAACAACAAAAAACTGTATAGATAGCAGTAGAAAAAAACCTTTTAATGTATTATTTATTGTTGCCTAAATATTCAAAGAAACATTGAAGAAGAGCGAATTTTAATGTCACAAAAAGTTTCGGACATTGTACTTGAAGTAATGTTGTTATTATTATAAATAACGAGACGTGAGTAGGGTTGCGCTAAGTACCCTCACGGTATTAGTACGATCTTTATTGAAATGGACTGTCGGCGTTGGAGGTCCGTGCCTCCTGACGCCTCGCTTTTTCTTATTAACTTTTAGCTATCTGTTAATCGTACCTGATTGGTTAACCCGTCGCGTCGGTGTTAACCAATCAGGTAATTTCTTTCCCCAAGTCGCTGCGTGTCCCTTGCGCCCTTGGCGCGCTTTTTCGGGGACCGCAGTGCGACTTGGCGGGGGAGGTTTTTCCCCTGACGTCACTTGGCGGGCAGCTGAGTTTCCTCCAGGTCAAGTACTCGTGACCTGCCGGTTCGGGCCTCTGGGCCTCGTACGGCTGACCTTTCGGAAACCCTTGGTTTATGATGCGGCAATTTGCTATTGAGGCCGTCGGAGAAAGTTTCTACGCGGACATGCATTGTCGAATTTTTAGAAATTAAATAAGCTAAAAACGGTTTCCTCAAAAATAGCCTTTCAAGCGCGCACGTCATAAACCGTGCTGGTAGTCTGCTCGCCAAATGTTTTCCGCTGTAGCTGGTCGCTACATCACCCCCCCTTACTAGTGCAAACGTTACGCTATGTTTTTTTTATTTTACACTATTAGTAGCTGACTTAAAGCTATCTTTATATTTACCTAAATCTATCTATTTACAATTTATTACTATTTTGCTGTATATCTTAGTCGACTAAAGCTACTAACGACCGACCTGTAGCCGATCCGGGAATCGTACGCATCTACCTGTACGCGTCCGTGCAGGTATCTGCGTGAGGGTCGGTGTGTTTTCTGTCGCGCTTTCTTGTGCGGTACGTACGCGCTATGGTTCGCTTTTCTGGTGGGTGGCTTTCGTCGTCTTTTTCGAAGACGTTCGCCGGTTTCAAGCGATCGAGGCTGACCGTTACATTTTTTCCTCGTATTTGAATTACGTATGTTTTTTCGGCCCGCGAAATAACGGGGAATGGTCCTTCATATGGATTTTGCAGAGGACCTCTTACTGTGTCGGCGCGAATGAAGACGTGTGTCGTTGTCGACAGGTCCTTAAATACGAAGGACCGTTTGGCTCCGTGACGCGTTCCTTTAGTTGGTCGAAGGTTACGCATATGCGCGCGGAGCTGATTGACTAATTCCGACGGGTCCTCGTTTGTACCCGTTGTGTCTGTGAAATAATCCGCCGGCATTCGCAGACCTTCGCCGTATACTAATTCCGCCGCCGACGACTTTAAATCGGGACGATATGCTGATCTTATACCTAGTAATACTAACGGTAAGACTTCGGTCCAGCGTTCGTCGTCGTGGCACTTTATCGCGGCTTTTAACTGTCTGTGGAATCGCTCCACTAGGCCGTTCGCTGCCGGGTGGTACGCGGTGGTCCGGAGGTGGGTCGTGCCGAGAAGTTCGTTCAACCGTCTAAATAGCTGCGACTCAAACTGCCTACCGCGATCGGTGGTGATGCGTATAGGCGTGCCGAATCGCGCTACCCAGCCGGTGACGAAGGATCTCGCGACCGTCTCTGCCTCTATGTTTTCTAATGGAAAGACCTCAGGCCAGCGCGTAAAACGGTCTACGCACGTTAGACAGTACCTTTTGTTTCGCGCCGGTGGTAATGGGCCCACTAGGTCGATATGCACATGCTCGAACCTAGTGGACGGTACGTTGAAATTGCCGACGGGGGTTGAAACATGCCTGCTGACCTTTGCGCGTTGACATTCCAGGCAGCTTCGCGCCCATTCACGACAATCCTTCTCGATCGACGGCCATACAAAACTTTTCTTTATTAGCTTAATTGTGGCTCTAACACCTGGGTGCGAGAGCCCGTGTATGGATGTGAAAGCCTGCCGTCGAAAAGGTTGTGTTACGAATGGGCGGACGCTACCTGTCGAAAGGTCGCAATAGACCTCAGTGTCGTTCGCCGTGAATTTTACCCGTTTTAATAATAGCGAAGTATCAGACGCTGCGATGAATTCTTTTAATTCGATATCTGTGGCTTGAGATTTTGCCAGCTCGTCGTAGCTGATCGCTTTGTGGACGGATTCTACTCGCGATAATGCGTCTGCTACTTCGTTATTCTTCCCGCTAATGTGTCGAATATCGGTTGTTTACTGGCCGATGAAATCCAGATACCTGAACTGTCTTGGGGAGCATTTCTCAGGATTCTGTCTGAACGCGTATACGATGGGTTTATGGTCCGTGTAAATCGTGAAGGCGCGGCCTTCGATCGCGTGTCGAAATTGTCTGACCGCGGAATAAACTGCCAGAAGTTCGCGGTCGTACGCGCTATACTTGCGCTGTGCAGGCGACAAGGATTTCGTATGGAAGGCCAAAGGCTCCCACGAGGTTCCTTGTCGCTGCTGCAGCGTGGCGCCTAACGCGAAATCGGACGCGTCCACCATAATCGCGAGTCGCAACCCGTTCGGCGGATGCGCTAGTAACGCGGCGTTCGCGAGAGCGTCTTTTAATTTCTGGAACGCGGATTCCGCGTCGGTCGACAATTGAATCGGCGCGTCGCCCTTTAATTTCGGCCCTTTCAGCAATTGGTTAAGCGGCGTTTGAAGCTCGGCGGCGCTGGGTATGGACCTTCTGTAAAAGTTAATCATACCCAGAAACCTACGGAGCTGCTTAATCGTCGTGGGCTTCGGAAATTTGTTTATGGACGCGACTTTTTCGGGCAGCGGTTTCGTACCGTGGCTACTCACGGTATAGCCCAAGAACGTGACTTCCTTCGCGGCGAATTTACATTTTGTCGGATTCACGACTATTCCGGCTCGATCCAGGCGTGCGAACAGCTGCCGAATGTGTTCCTTGTGTTCCGTTTCGTTACTCGACGCGATTAATATATCGTCTAGATAGGCGTAACAGAAGTCGAGGCCTCGTAATACGGTATCGATGAAACGTTGGAACGTTTGGGCAGCGTTTCGCAGGCCGAATGGCATGGCTACGTACTCGAATAACCCGAATGGCGTTGTAACTGCGGTTTTCGGGATGTCGCTCGGATGTACCGGTATCTGGTGGTACGCCCGTACCAGATCTATGGTAGAAAATACCGTCTTTCCGAACAACATCCGCGAAAAGTCCTCTATGTGAGGTATCGGGTATCGATCCGGTATTGTACGGGCATTGAGAGCTCGATAGTCTCCGCAGGGTCTCCATCCGTCGTCCTTCTTCTGCACCATGTGAAGGACCGAGGTCCACTGGCTTTTAGAAGGTCGGATGTACCCTTGACTCATCAAACTCTCAAATTCCGCTCTCGCTATTTTATACATTTCCGGCGACAATCGACGCGGTTTACAAAAAGACGGCGGACCGGGGGAGGTATGTAGGTGGTGAACCACGTCGTGTTTTACCTGCTGTGTAGTCGCCGTCGGCCGCGTGATGTTCGGGAACTCAGCGAGTAGCTGCTCGTACGGAGAATTTCCCACGATCGTCTTCACGGACTCCGTGATGTCGGCGACGATCCTTCCGCTGGATGTTAGCGACGTCGTCTGGTCCAGAAGTCGTCGGTTCCGCAGATCTATCAGCAGCCCGAAGTGGCTCAGGAAGTCCGCTCCGATGATCGGCCTTGACACATCGACGATGACGAACTTCCATCGGAAAGCGCGGCGGAGGCCCAGGTCTAAGTTGAGGGTCCTCACGCCGTACGTACTGATGATAGAACTGTTGGCCGCGAATAACTCGTACGTCGTCTTCGGGGCTCGGCCTTTGACGCGTGTGCGAGGATACACACAAAGGTCCGAGCCCGTGTCGATCAAGAAACCTTCTTTCGTCGATCGATCGATGACGATGAGGCGGCTAGTTCGTAGGCCGTTGCTGCTAGCCGTGTTCAGCGTGGGCCCGTCTAGTTTCCCGCCACAAAGTTACACGGTGCGCGGCACTTCGTTGACTCGGCCCCGAATTTTCTGTGGTACCAGCACTGCGCGTTTCGCGATGGCGATTTTCCGCGTTTTGCACTCGCGCTGCGTGACCACGACCGTTGGTGGAAATTCCCGCCTTTCCTTGACGACGGGCGTAACCTCTGTAACTCAGCTATTTGAGTTTGCAGGCCTTCCAACTGTTTTATTAGCCGCTCCGTGCTGTCGTTGATGGCCACACTCGCGACCTGCGATCGGGCGGTCCCCTCGTGGATTTGGTCGGCAATCTCGGCTAATTTGGTCAGTGGCAAATCGGTTTGCGCCGTTACGATCGCGGGAGTCATTTCCGGCAACCGGCCGGACCACAGCGTCCTTAAAAAGTCGTCTGATACGGAGCTGCCGGCGAGGTCCCTCATCCTTCGGAGGAACTGTGACGGCTTCCTGTCGCCGATCTCCTCTTGCTCCAGCAGCTGTCGTATCCTCTGGCTTTGGGATGCTGAGAGTCGTCGTATGAGCTCTGTTTTCAGTTTCTCATATTTGCCAGTTTCCGGAGGGTCGTTGAAAATATCTTGGACCTCTCTCGCGTATTTGGGGTCCAGTTGCGCCATGACGTAGTAGAACTTGGTGTCGTCTGCGGTCAACCCGTTTAGCATGAATTGCGCTTCTAGTTGGTTGAACCGGACACCCGGTTCTTCTGGCCAAAATGGGTGCGCGTGGAATCCTACGCGGAGTCTTTCCGGCATCGTGGCACTACTCACCGTTCCGGATGCGTTACCGTTCGCGGCCGTTGACGCAGGACTTGTAGCTTTGCTACGCGTGGTCATTTTTCACCGAGTTTCACTAGAGTCTCACTTCCCGTAAACTAAACCGTGATCACGTCGGGGTCACCAATGAAGCAATGTTGTTATTATTATAAATAACGAGACGTGAGTAGGGTTGCGCTAAGTACCTTCACGGTATTAGCACGATCTTTATTGAAATGGACTGTCGGCGTTGGAGGTCCGTGCCTGACTGGCCTCCTGACGCCTCGCTTTTTCTTATTAACTTTTAGCTATCTGTTAATCGTACCTGATTGGTTAACCCGTCGCATCGGTGTTAACCAATCAGGTAATTTCTCTCCAAGTCGCTGCGTGTCCCTTGCGCCCTTGGCGCGCTTTTCGGGGACCGCGTGCGACTTGGCGGGGGAGGTTTTTCCCCTGACGTCACTTGGCGTGCAGCTGAGTTTCCTCTAGGTCAAGTACTCGTGACCTGCCGGTCCGGGCCTCTGGGCCTCGTACGGCGGACCTTTCGGAAACCCTTGGTTTATGATGCGGCAATTTGCTATTGAGGCCGTCGGAGAAAGTTTCTACGCGGACATGCATTGTCGAATTTTTAGAAATTAAATAAGCTAAAAACGGTTTCCTCAAAAATAGCCTTTCAAGCGCGCACGTCATAAACCGTGCTGGTAGTCTGCTCGCCAAATGTTTTCCGCTGTAGCTGGTCGCTACATACTAATTATACACATGAAACTATAATACTGGTTTTTTACGGAAAGTTTAATATTTAGTTGGGTATCCCAAATGTTTGATAACATGGTATAAATGTTTTGACATAGTAGAAATAATTTTTTTTTAAATAATCCACGCTGATTTTTTTCCATTCTTCTTGCAGACGTGTTTTTAATTCTTCTACTGATGTGATCGATGTTTTGCGAATCCTGCGATCTAATTCGTCCCATACGTGTTCGATGGGATTAAGGTCAGGGGACTGTGGAGGTGGTTGCAAAACACTGGGGCAATTATACAGTAAAAATTCTTGAACAATCCGTGCTTTGTGCTTAGGATCGTTATCCTGGTATAACTAAAAGGTCTCCAAAATTCCCGTATTAGAAGCACTCTTTTTTAAATTGTTTTTTAAAATGTTTAAGTATTTAGTTTTGTCAAGAATGCCGTCGACAAACACTAGTTCACCTACACCAAAGCTTGAAACACATCCCCAAACCATAACTGATCCTCCGCCGTGTTTTACTGTTGGTTGTAAGTGCTTTGGATTCAGTTCTGTATTCGCTTTCCGTCACACTCTCATCCTTCCATCACTGCCGTTAACGTTAAATTTGCTTTCATCTAGGAAAATAACATTATCCCACCACTGGCTTTCCTTCTAAATATAATCTTTTGCAAATTGAAGTCTCTTTTTCATATTTTTGGAACTGATGTACGGTTTTCTCCTAGCATTTATTTGACATATTTTTCGATATGATAGAAAATTAAAAATTTTTCACAACGGTAGTGGAAGATATTTTATTTAAAGAAAGAATTTTTATTAATTTAATAGCACAGCCTTATAAGGCATAAAAAGCCATTAAATTTTTATTGTAAACATTTTTTTTATATCTACTATAGTTTTAAAGATACAGTCTGTCCCACAAGATAGTGTCGGCGATATTTCTGTAGATATTTATATATTTGTAAAAGAATTTATATGAATCGAATCTACATCTAAAACACTAATACGCTATTACTTAGTAGGGTGTCCAATCTCCTCCATTAGCAATTATAGCTTGACATCGTTTCAGTATACTCTCGACTAACTTTTGAGCGTAGGATACTGGTAGAGACCTCCATATCTTCCGAATATGATGTACAAGTGTTCTTATTTTGGTGATACGTCTTCCTCTCAGCTTGTATTTCATTAGGGACCACACATTTTCGATAGGGTTTGCATCAGGGGACTGCGATGGCCAAGGAAGTACGGTGATGGTGTTTTGCGACCATTGGGTGCAGATGCGACTTCGATGTTTAGGGTCGTTGTCTTCTTGCAATATCCATTGGTCCTCGGTTTGATTGAACCAACGTTTCACGGATGTGAGAAGTCCCCTTTGGTACAATTTCACCATCTTTTGTGCATTCAAATTGTCTGTGAAGGCGCACAAAGTCCCAAAACCGCGTGCGTTAAAGCAACCCCAAACATGCACTTTTATAGGGTGTTTCACACTTCTTTGAATCATCCGTTTTCCATGGATAGACCAAGCACGCCTAATAGGACACCATCCCCAAAACGAAGATTCATCAGTGAATATTACATTACTCCAATCACGATCTCTGTTTTCATCAGCCCATGCCAGACGATTTTCGACGTGCTTTTTTGAAAGCAACGGTTTCAACAATGTGCTCTGCCACTTGACACCAAGTTCGTCTAAACGCCGTTTCAATGTCATTGTACTGATATTTATACCCTTTTTAGCCAAAAATACTTGACCTTTCCGTAATGAGAAAGTCGAATTTTTCTCGAAAAGCCGGAGAATCATTTTGTCTTGTCGGGTATCGGTCTTCCGCTTTAACCCCCGATTTGGGAAGTCGTCGACATTTTTTGTCTCCTTATATCGGTTTACCCACTTCTTGACAAACTGTACCGACTTGTGCATATATTTAGCAGCACTCGAGAAACTCAATTTTGGCCCTTTTGGGTGGCAACAAAGAATACTGCTTCAAACCGTTTCGCGTACGCGGCACTTACAGTGGCGGCCAGCTACTTAAGACCGCTGGGTAGTTAAGGAAATAAACCGTGCTAATATTTTATTCGTTGTATTTTTCGTATACTAAACTCATATGAAATACATTTTGAAGTATGTTATACCATAATATCGCAATAATTTTATTTACAACACTATTAACTACATATATTTTTAACATTTTCTCAGATTAGTTTGTTATAGCAGAGGACAACTACTTAAGACCGATTCGTGTTTTTCATTTTTTGCTTATTTTCACATTACATAGTTGCATCAGATCCTTAATTACCATCATTGTTGACATGGTTGCGATGGATCACTTCATTCAAGATCGCAAACAATTGTTAATCAGTCAACAATCATGAGTCGAGAGAAGGACATTACTTCTGAACTATGAATTCAAATTAAATTATTGAGAGATGAGGGATACTCATTTTCGGCAATTGCTACAAAATTAAATATTTCCAAAACGGCGTGTATACAGGCAATGCAATTTATATCTAAGACAAGGCCTCGTAATACAACAGCACGAGAAGATCGCATTCTTCACAGCATCTCTGAAGCGGACCATTACAAAACAGCCGAACAAGTTCTCAATGAATCTGGTGTCGAAATTATCAGCAAAATTAGTGTTCGAACAGTGCGAAGAAGATTAAACGAATTTAATCTTATGGGTCGCATCGCTCGCAAGAAGCCACTCATTTCCAAACGAAACCGAAAACTTCGTTTACAGTTCGCTAAAAATCATCGCAACTGGACAATAGCAGACTGGTCAACAGTTGTTTTTACCGATGAGTCCAAGTTTAATAGAATGGGGTCAGATGGCAAATTGTATGTTCGACGTCGTGTCAACGAGGAATTTTCGCCAAAATGTATAAAATCAACCGTGAAAGGTGGAGGAGGTTCAGCGAACGTTTGGGGAGCGTTTACGTTACAAGTTGTTGGCCCAATTCATAGAATTGAAGGAATAATGGATCAATACAAATACATTGATATATTAAATGAGGTATTGCTCCCATTTACAAGAAATCAAATGCCAGATAACTGGGGATTTTGCAAGCTGACAATGACCCGAAACACACAGCCCGTAGGGTCAAACAATTTTTATGTCAGCAAAATGTAAACATTATACCATGGCCCTCTCAATCTCCAGACCTCAATCCTATTGAGATGCTATGGATTGATGTGGAGAAACATGTAAAATATAAAAAGCTCAAAAATTTAAATGAACTGTACGCTGTTATTCAAGAAGGGTGGAATAATATTCCAGTCGAGCGTTGTCGTCGTTTGATTGAGTCTATGCCAAGACGTTGTGAAGAAGTGATACGGCAAAAAGGGAGTGCAACGCGTTACTAACTACTTTTTAAGTTTTATGTTTCCGCAATTACCAAGTTTTATTAATTTTACCTGTATTTATAGTATTAGTCTAATTTGGTTTTAAGTAGTTGTCCTCTGCTATAACAAACTAATCTGAGAAAATGTTAAAAATATTTGTAGTTAATAGTGTTGCAAATAGAATTATTGCGATATTATGGTACAACATACTTCAAAATCTATTTCATATGAGTTTAGTATACGAAAAATACAATGAATAAAATATTAGAACTGTTTATTTCCTTAACTACCCAGCGGTCTTAAGTAGCTGGCCGCCACTGTACATTAGAAAACTCTGTTCTTTTCAATGTTTCAAATGAAAGTGAAAGATATTCAACAACGCGTAGTAGAGAAGTTTTCGTTTGTTTGTATTCTTTTCATCTCACTCTGATTAGGTGTCAGGTTTCGCAGATATCGCCGATACGCTCTTGTGGGACAGACTGTATACAGGGAAATAGGGTAACACTTATCTTCATTCAAGGGCTGTTTTCACCTCGAAGAACCGAAATTGTGCCAAAAAAAAAATTGCCGGATACTTCTCTTGAGGTCCCCTACAAACTCATAAAGTTTAAAAAAAATCGGACATTTCGGGTTACCGAAGTTCCCTTGTTAGTACTCTATCAGATAACAAAAGCTAATCTGTTACCGATTAATTACATTTAGCAATCCTCAGTGTTACAAATTCCAACGAAAGTTAGGATTACAATGAATTTTTTTTATTAATACAACTATTTTTCTCACATCTTCACCAGAATCTCTGACACGTTATAAGTTAAGGAGTTAAAAAAGAAACGAAGGAAAACAAGCTTGCCCCTACTACGGGGTAAAACGGGGTACCGAAAATGGGGCAAGATGGTTTGTCTAACAAACCATCTTGTAAGTCATCGACATATAACACTAAATAAATATTTTTATTAATGTTTCCCCTATTTAAGATGTAGATACATCGATCAACTTGGGAATTCTCAAAACCCTTTTCTTTTAATGCATTTTCGAACTCCTCAAACCAGCATCTTGCTGCTTGCTTTAATCCGTATAGAGCTTTGTTCAATTTGCAAACTTGATTATTATCACTTTTAATTCCTTCAGGTACTCTCATATAAATTTCCTCCTTTAATTTGCCATTTCAGAAGGCTGTCTTTACATCCATATGATGTATTAATAAATTAAACTGATTTGCGAAGGCTATCAAGAATCTAAAACTCGAAATTCTGGTTACAGGGGCAAAAGTTTCGTTGTAATCAACTAAGTACCTTTGACTAAAACCTTTTGCAACTAAACGGGCTTTATATTTCAATGGGTTTCCAAACTCTGAAAGTGATTCTATTTCCTCTTTAATAGCTTCCTCCCATTTTTCTCTATCATCCCTATTCTTAAATTCCTGATATGAAACAGGAATTTTACATAGAACCAATTGAGCACACATGAGATAGTCGTCTGGTATCTCTTCATTATAAGAAATGTGTGGACGCTTTTTAATTCTATCACTCCTCCTTGGTTCTGAAAATACTCGTTTATTGCCTCTATTGTCTTGAGATGAAGGTTCATTTGTTTGTGTATTCTTTTCAGTTTCGTCAACGGAAACTCTTTTCATGAATTGAGTTTTCAGGACTCAATTTATCTGATTTCTTATTATCAGATTTGTCAGACTCTATTACTGATTTTGACTGTGTGTCAGTAACATCAGTTTTATCACAAAAACTTTCAAAATTAATTACATCTGATTTCTCACCATCAGATTTTTGAGACTTTGTTATTGATTTTGACAATGTGTCAGATGCATCAATTTCGTTTTGAGGTTTTCCAGAAGTAACCCCTTCAGGTCTTACCACAGGCCTGGATTCTAAGAAATTAGTCTCATCTACAACTACATTTCTTACTATGAGATATTTTTCCGACTCAACATTCCACACTTTATAACCGTTCGGCTCATACCCCACTAGTATCCCTTTCCATGACCTTTCGTCAAACTTAGTATTACTGGTTTTATCGTGCACGTGAACGGTTGAACCAAACACTCTTAAGTATTTTATTTGTGGCTTTTTACCATGCCACAATTCGTATGGTGTTTTACTTTGTTTTAGACCTTTAGTTGGAACCTTATTAAGTAAATATGTGGTAGTAAGAACTGCATCACCCCAAAAGACTTTATCTAATTCTGCACCAGATATCATAGATCGAGCCTTTTCAGTAATCGCTCGGTTCATACGTTCCGCTACACCATTTAACTGTGGGGTTCGAGAAACGGTCGAGTGGTAACTGATACCCTTTTGTACACAATAATCCTTCATCTCTTTCGACAAGTATTCTCCACCATTATCGCAATATAAATTGACCATCTTTAAATTAAAATGAGCCTCACTTTTTGCAACGTAGTCTTGAAATACTAAGAATAGATCTGATTTATCTGTCAACAAATATGTGACACAATAGTGAGTGTATTGGTCAATGAATGTTACGAAATAATTTTTATTCTTTAAACCGGAAGGAGTGATTGGACCGCAAACATCAGAGTGCACCATGAATAATGGCCTTTCTACATGACTTTTGTCTTTAATTTTATTAAATGGCAACTGTGTCTGTTTGCCTTTTATGCAGGCTTCGCATAAATTATCGTTAGGCATTATTTGGTTAAATAATTCAATGTCATTTATCATTTGTTTATTCTTTAATTCTAAAAATTTTTTTCGACCAATATGACCTAACCGTTGGTGCCATAATTCATAATTCACTCTTGTTATATTATATGCTTGAATACTATCATTTACTGGATCAACGTCAATTTGAAGATCTGTAGTAATTAGATTACTCATTGACTTACCAATCATGATGGTCTTACCGCTTTTGTGTACTCTTACACCGTCTTTATCAAAAATGGTTGTTATGCCGGCCTTCTGTATTTTCGCCACGGACAGCAAATTGTACGGCACGTCAGAGGAATATAGGACGTCATGGAGTTCTCCTTGGATCCCTTGATCGCTAATTACCCTTAACGTACCCTTCTTCGTTGCTGTTATGAAGGCACCGCTTTTTGCCACTGAAATTTTTATTGGTGGTCTTAATTCAGCAAAGTTCCTAGTTAGTTCTTCTTTATTAATAATGTGGTCTGATGCTCCGGAATCCAATATGAAAGTCAGTTTATTCATTTTGTAGTAGGATATATGGATTGGTAGGATAGTCTTTGGTATCTGGGAAAAACACACAAAAGTTTATTTACTTTTCGTCGATACATGTTAAATGTTTGGTACAAAATAATTTGGAACAAGTCAACGTAGTGTTCGAGCTGTTGCTTTTGCTTTCGGGCGTCCGGGTTTAAGCAGCCGTACTCTCCCGTTACAATATTAACGAAACGGATAAGACGATTCATAACAATTATTGCGGGAAGGCGTCCGATGAGCCTCCTGTACTCTACTCTCTGGAAGGCGTCCGGCGGATCGTCCAGCCGTTCTTTCCATTCCAGGAGCGACCCAGGTATAGCTCTCGTACTCTCCTATCACAATATTTAAGCGATACGCGTATGATCGGAGAGTCCACCCGCACTTCTCCTGGTAGGCGACCGGCGGATAGTCCAGCCGTTCTCTCCATACCAACAGAAGTACTAAGTAATCCTCTCCGAGCTTCCTCAGGCGTCCGGGTAACCTCCCTGTACTCTCCTCTCTCAGAGGCGACCGGCGGATAGTCCAGCCGTTCTCTCCATACCAACAGAAGTACTAAGTAATCCTCTCCGAGCTTCCTCAGGCGTCCGGGTAACCTCCCTGTACTCTCCTCTCTCAGAGGCGACCGGCGGATAGTCCAGCCGTTCTCTCCTCCAGAGAGTGACCCAGGTGTCAGTCCCCGTACTCTCCTGTGCCGCAAGGGCGTCCGAAAGCTAGGCTTCGTACTCTCCCACTCTGAAGGGCGACCGATGGTAATACCTCGTTCTCTCCCAACAGAGTACAGCAAGAATGCCGGCCGCGTCCGCGGCCGTGGTATTTATATTTGACCGTTGCTAATGAAGCGCGGCTAATCAACAAGACGCGTCGCTAAGTATTTTCACACGCGAAACCGCGAGACTCTCGCGTAAAACCGCGAGTCTACCGCGGATCGCAAGCTGGTTTCTTCTAGAAGCTTCTATCGCTTCGCGATTATTCGGCTGACGACGAGGATAGAGAGTCGTCCCTCTCACTTCCTCTCGCGAAAATGGAATTTTTTTGGCGTCTTCGTTGCTAGTTGTTAGAATTTGATATTTTGAAGGTTGTTGATCTCCAGCCATAAACGCAAAATTTGAGCTGTCGGTGTTCGATCCTGATGGCTGAGTTATGATAGCATATTGATAGCATGGCTGTATGCAGTGTTCTGTTCGTTTCAAAATTTTTGCTTTTGTTTTTATATTCGAGTTCCTTTTTATAATAATAGCATTCCCTCTTAACATGTCCCTTTCGACCACACTGATGACATTTTATTATCCCAGCGTTTTTATGGGATTTAGGTTTATTGTATTTGTTGGAAGAGTATCTATTGTATTGACGATTTCCCTGCTGTGTCGATGATTTAAAATTGAATCCTTTCATTTTATTTCTATGTTCCACGTAGAGTACTTTAGCACTCGTATCTCTGCTTTCAGTTAATAACTTAACGTCCTGATCCAGAAGTCTTGTCTTAACAAACTCTAGGCTCAGGTTGTTCTCGGAAAGTGTCTCAATTACAGTTATTATGCCATCATAAGAGGATGGCATGGTTAATAGCAAATGAGATATTTTGTCCATTTCCTTGAGTTTAGCACCTGCTGCTAATAATTCAACAATTAAGTCGTCAAAGACTGTAAAGTGCTTCAGTAATGCTGTATCACTCTGCAGTTTCAGTGCCAACAATTTCTTTTGTGACGTCGGCTACACCGACGATTGAATTAGTGATAAGACATATTGCGACGTCGAGTATACCGACGATTGAATTAGCGATAAGACGTATATAATAATTAGTCATAAGCACACTCCGACTCCACTCCAAAACATAACCGAACATTCCAATCCTATCTCCCATAAACATCCGTCCGAACCAACTCCTTATCTTCCCATAAACATCCTTGGCCCAAACCAAATTCCACTCCTATCTTATCTCCAGTCGAAACAAAACCACATCAATAATATTCACACGCCACTCTTTATTCCCTCGATTCCCGCACCTATAAAACAATAGTATAAAAGAAGCGACAACCGATCAAAGATTCAGTCTGTAGTCTGTAGACTGCAATCCGCAGTCGCAGTCTGTAGTACACAGTCACAAGGCGAGAGACCCAGAGTCTCCGTCTCCGTCAAGTAGAGTCTATCCGAGGACCTACTCTGGCCATCGCGTTCCGAAATCGTTCTATTCCCAAGTTTTACTATATCTAGTGTTAATTATTCTATGTTCCATATATATCCGTAATCATTCTTACGTTAATACATATACCTCGTAGATATCTACTTCCAGTATATTTAATTCAATATCCAATCCATAACTCTAGTGCATTACGACACTCTTCTTACAATAAGTTGGGGCGGTGCTGACTTAGCTGCACGGCGAATATTGTTAAGAGAGCATCGAAAGTAAGATCTTAGACGGGGGCGCTGACTCAGCTGCGCGGTCTAAGTTATTACGCGACAAGCACATCAGAGTTAATGCCGCGTACGCGACGCGCCGGTGTCAAGTACCAACTGCGTAAAATAGTGTGCGAATGTCACCGACCAGCATCTCAGGGACGCTGGCCTCTCGGAGTCGAAACAACTCCCATCCTCGATCAAGGACTCCAACGGAACGGAATCACGTGGAGGTTGATTCCCCTGGACTTGGATCGACAATAAGCGGATTCTACGCGCCCAGACCATCGTCGCAGTCCCGCCATCAGACACAGACGTACGCGCTGTGTGGAAGGCAAAGATTGTTCCTTGTGCCGTTCGGTCGAGATAACGATAGAAATATCGTTGCATTCCTTAACCGGAATCCCGGACGTAACAAATTGGTGGCAGCGGTGGGATCGCAATCGCTGCGATAAGAAGTCTGCCGCAACGCATCCGCTTCTCCGAGAACAGGCAGAGTGACGTCACCCTCACCCTCTTCGAGCGCCACACGTGCATCAGGCAAGGCCAGAGCAGTGACATCATCCTCCCACCACTCAGGCGCTGCGCGCGCTTCAACCGAGCCAAGTGGGGTTATCTCCTCCCCACTCCACACGCACTCCCGATGCCGTGGGAGCACCCATAGAACACGCAGTCTTACGCGACAAGTCACCACGGCAACACGTGCCTGTGCACGTTCTGTGGTGCAGTTCTCCGTGCATCTTCGGTGTGGGAAACCCAATCGCGACGTAGCTCACAGAAGTCTCGAAGTGCCTCTAAATATTGCGCGCCCCAAGGCGAACGACTGACAGAAAGCGCAGAAAGACTTCTTTTTAGACTTTTTCCCGACGCTCCGGTAACTATGCGATCATCTGAATCGAGCGCCACAGGGCGAACGTGGAAAGAGATTTCGCAGGAGATCGAAGCGCAATTTAAATTCAATCCCAAGGGTGAATCATGAAAGGCTCAATCCTCATATCATTCATTTCTCTTGCGAACTTATTTACAACATTCTATTTCTCATACCAGGTTCGCAGGGATCCTCCTATTAAAAAGCGGAAGCAAAGATGAGGCTGTCGCGCGGGCAAAAGCTTCAAGTCTTGGAAAAAGCGTGTAACCGAGCAACGATTACAGCTAGTGTCTTATTCCTACATACAACCACCTGAAGTGACCACCAATCAGAAAGAGACGGAAGTGATCGACCTAACACTATCAGATGACGAGGAAACAGTGACCCTCCCACCATCAGAAATCGAAGTTCTTGACACCTCACGTGCTATACAGGTGTTTAACCACGAGGAGATACCCGACGAGGTGTTGATAGCTTATCTGCGAGGGCAATCCTCACAACCAGGTGAAATCCCGTCTATCGTCGCAGAGTGGTGCAATACCCGGTTCGAATACCAATAAATTCTCCGACTAGATGACTACACGCTCGAAGACAGAAGCAGCAGTCATGCAGCAGGCCGTCGCCGAAGAGGACCTCCTGACCATGCACAGACAAATTGAAAGCAGGGAGAAACGCGTCCGCGACGAGGCGCGCGTGGTCGAACAGAGACGACGCGAACTCGAGGCCGACAACCAAAACCACAAACAACTACGCGCCGAAATAGAACAGTTACGCGCCGAAATCTCAGAACAAAGGAGATCCTCCACAAGAAGCACTCTTCCGCCTCCCTCAGAACCGCGTGAGTCTGATTATGCTCACGCAAATTTATCCGACGATCCCGTCTCCTATATCATACGGGAAGCAGTCACGTCCATTCCCGTCTTCGACGGTTCTAATATAACCGTCTTGCAATTTTCACGCGCATGCAAGCGCGCTTCAGACCTCGTACCTGCACACCTTGGGAGGTCTCTCGCCAAGCTGGCAATCACCCGACTCAAGGGTAGGGTTTACACAGCCGTGGAAGATGAAGCCTGCGAGACCGTAACTACCGATCACTACCGCGGTACCCTGGTAAACACCAACATGAAAAGTGGCGAACACATCCTCGACTACATTAGTCGAATAAAAGATTTACGCGAAGCAATAATAGACTGCAACCGCCAGGGCGCGAACCTAGTCGAAATCGACTCCCTGACGGTAACCAGCTTCATAAACGGTCTCACCCCGGATATCCGGCCAGAACTTCGCGCGATGCGGTCGTCCGCCCTAAACACCGTCTCCGACGAAGCGGTCCAAGTCTACAATCAACGAGAGCTAGACAAGACACGATACGGAAAGCCGCAGGCAGAACAGCGGAAGGTCCAGTTTTACGAAAGCAACCGAGCCGAAGCAACGGCCCGCACGTCATACCAGCCACCGCAAAGACCCGCATCTCCATACAGTAGAACGGAGCAACCGCCTCTGCCTTGGAGACAGATGCCGCCACGACGAGACTCCTCGCCTGCACCACCAACGAGACCCATCCGCGAGGTTCCAAGAACAACAGAACCTCCGCGCCGATTCGCCGCGCCAGCAAGATTCTGCAATTATTGCAGAATCCCGGGACACGACATCCACGAATGTAGAAAAAGGATGTATAATAACGCCCAGCGGCCGAGAAACGAGCCCCTCCTCCCGGCGAGACAGGACCTAAACAGGGAGGAGGCGCCAAAAAGGGTCCAGACCGTGAATCAGGAAAGCGAGAACGACACATCGCAAACGTAAAACTGCAAGATGATAACTACGTCCCGTACGTAATCATCCCAGCGCCCCAGTTTAAGGAGGCAACCCGGTTGATGGTAGACTCCGGCTCTCAACCAAACCTCATCAAGGCATCTGCCTTGCACCACGGCGTAAGCATCGACAAGCAGCACATCTTACGCATCTCCGGAGTCACGAATGGATCCGCAACCACCCTCGGCTCCGTCAGCGTGAACCTATTGGACTACGACATCGTATTCCACGAGGTCCCCGACACATTCCCCATTGAAACGGATGGAATCCTCGGGACGAGTTTCATGTGCCTAGGAGGCATCATCGACTACACGCAAGCGCGCATTGAGTGGAAAGGTAGGACCATTCCATTCTCTAACGTGGAAGTAACCACGATCCCGGCTCGAACCGTTTCGAGCATCTCAATTCGAGTCACCGGACCCAAATATGGTTACGCTCCGGAGGTGGACCTTGCGCCCGGCGTCCATACTTTCGACTGCCTCGTGCGCAACAGGCACGGCAAGGCGGTTATGCGTTGCGTTAACACCAATTGGTCAGACGTTACCTTAACCATGCCCTCCATGGAGTTGGAAGAGGTCCTGACGTTGTCTACGACTTCGCCAAATCTAAAATCTAATTCCAAATCAACTGCCCCCTTGACCAACATGGATTCAAGGGAGGACAAATCTCAAAATCTCAATTCCAAATTTACTGCCCCCTTGACCATGTTACGTCACGCCGGTCGAGGTCAGAGTCGCGCGTGCGGCTACTTTACCTTGAGATCCGATACTACGTTCCTCATTCCGTTTGTGCCACGCAGTACATATCGCCTGCGTCTGCCCGGGATTTCTGTGCCCAGAAATCTCCTTGCGTGTGTTGTCGATAAGGTGCCGTGGTCCTTGGTTTAAGCGGATGTAGCCTCGTTACGTTTGCTTCGTTATTTAGTCGCGCTCGTCGTCACGTATAAGCGATGTGAGGTAAGTGGTAACTCAATGAATGCACAATGATTCTAATATATATAAGTATGTACTCTAGATAACTGGTTATAATATAATATCGGAAACAATTACTCGATCGCGTATGGTCAAGACGGAAGGTCAGGGCGGATCTGCCTGTATGTCTTAACTGTCAGCCAGTGACTGGACTGGACTGAACTGAACGACTGAACGTTGACTGCTGTTTTTCGTGGCCTTTTATACTGATGCTATGGTGTTTGGTTCTCACGGTCTGGTGTTCTTATCTTGTAGGATGTTATGGCGTTGGTTGGTTTATCATCTGTGGTATGTGGTTTGTTCTCTGGGGTATCGATGTCGGCGGTTGTTTGGGTTACTCCGGCGATGTCGATACTGGCGGATGTTTATGTCTCGGTAGTCTTAAGGCTAAGTGTTACATGATACCTTAAGAGTATGATTACATGTTTCTTATCGTTCTATATTCCTTAACGTTATCTTATCTCTAACTACGACGTCGTCGCATAACGTCGTCCGTTATCTTACAGTCTATGGTTACATGATTCTTATTCTTATCTTATCTCTAAATCCAACGTCGTCGCTCGACACAACCTTTCCACTCGATGTGCGCCTGAGTGTAATCAATGATGCCTCCTAGGCACATGAAACTCGTCCCGAGGATTCCATCCGTTTCAGTGAGGAATGTGTCGGGGACTACGTGAAATAGAACGTCGTTGTCCAGTAGTTTCACGCTGACAGCGCCGAGGGTGAGTGTAGATCCATTCGTCACTCCGGAGATGCGTCAGATGTTTTGGTTGTCGACTCTTACGTCATGTTGTAAGGCTGAATTCTTGAAGAGGTTGAGTTGTGAACCGGAGTCCACCATTAACTTGATGTCTTCTTTGAATTGGGGTGCTGGGATAATCACGTACGGAACGTGGTTGTCATCCCGTAATTTTACGTTCGCGATGCTTCGCTTTTGTTCTCGTCTTCTTGCTTCATGGTTTGGACCCTTTTCGTTGCCTCCTCTCTCTTCGGGTCCTGTCTCTCCGAGAGGAGGTGCTCGTTTCCCGGATGCTGGGCGTTGTTATACATCCTTTTCCTGCATTCGTGGATGTCGTGCCCCGGGATTCTACAGTAGCTGCAAAATCTTGCTGGCGCGGTGTATCGGCGCGAAGGTTCGGGCGTTCTCTGAACCTCGCGGATAGATCTTGTCGGCGGTGCAAGCGATGAGTCGCGTCGCTGTGGCATTTGTCTCCATGGTACGGGCGACTGCTCCGTTCTTCTGTACGGAGATGCTGGTCTTGGTTGGTATGATATGCGGGTGGCTGTTTCGGCTCGATTTCCGTCGTGAAATTGAACCTTTCGTTGTTCTACCTGCGGTTTTCCATACCGCGTCTTGTCCACTTCTAGCTGTTTGAATACTTGGACGGCTTCGTCGAAGACGGCGTTGAGAGTGGCCGTTCGCATTGCGCGAAGTTCTGGCCGAATTTCGGGAGTGAGGCCGTTTATGAAACTCCTCACCGTTAAAGAGTCGATTTCAACTAGATCTGCGCCCTGGCGGTTGTATTTCACGATTGCTTCTCGCAGATCCTTTATTCGACTGATGTAGTCGAGAATGTGTTCACCTTGCTTCATATCGGTGTTGACTAGAGTTCCGCGGTAGTGATCGACGGAGTGTTGAGGGCCGAATACATCTTTTAGCCTGTTACATAGATCGGTTATGGTTTCGCAAGCTTCGTCTTCCACGGCTGTGTAAGCCCTTCCTTTGAGACGTGTGATCACCAATTTGGCGAAAGATCTCCCGAGGTGCGGGGGTACGATGTCTAGCGCGCGCTTGCATGCGCGCGAGAATTGTAGGACGGTTATGTTGGATCCATCGTAGATGGGGATCGATGAGACTGTTTCTCGTATAATGTATGAAACGGGCTCGTCAGATAGATTTAAACGAGCGTATGCGGACTCACGTGGGTCTGATGGTAGTGGAAACGTGCTTCTCGAGGAGCTTCTTCTTTGTTCTGATACTTCTGCGCGTAGTTGTTCAATCTCAGCGCGCAGTTGCTGGTGATTCTGGTTGTCGTTCTCGAGTTCGCGTCGTCTTTGCTCGACGACGCGCGCTTCTTCTCGTACACGTTTTTCCCTGATTTCGATTTGTCTCTGCATAGACTGGAGGTCCTCTCCGGCGAGGGCCTATTGCATGGCCGCTGCTTCTGTTTGTGAACGTGTTGCCATTTTATCGGTGTTTCGGAACGTGATTGGAGCAAGTTTGTAATTTCACTGAGAACTTTGTTCGTTTATTTGTTGTTGAGAATCTGTTCACTGGTTGTCGAATTGGAAGTCGCACCACTGCGCGACGATATGTGGGATATCACCCGGTTGTGTTATTTGCCCTCGTAGATATGCTATTAACACCTCGTCGGGTATTTCCTCGTGGTTGTACACTTGCACGGTCCGTGAGGTGTCGAGGATTTCGATTTCCGGTGGCGGGAGGATTACCGTTTCCTCGTCGTCTGACAATGTCAGGTCTATTACCTCCTGCTCGGTGGTTGTTTCAAATGGCTTCTTGCACGAATACAGCTCCAATCGTAATTGTGGTTAAAATACCCGCTTCTTCCAGGCTTTAAAACTCTTGCCTGCGTGGCAGCCTCGTCTCTGTTTTCGCTTTTTCTTAAGAGGATCCTTGAGATCCTGATGTGAGAAATAGTAAAGTTTATTCAAAAGAGCCTGTAAAAAGAAAATGAGTTATTGATCGGATTGTACCTTTCGCGGGTCTGTCTTTCATGATTATTCTTGATATTGGCTTCGAAAAGGCACGTCAATTTCTCGTACGGTTTTCATAATCGCTCGCCCCGGGGCGCTCAGTTTGGTCACTCGTAAGGTAGGTGATTTTCTGTAATAATAAAAAAAAATTTTTCCGCGTTTCCGTCAATCGTTCACCTTATGGCGCTCAATTTGGGAATCGTTTCAAAATTCTATGCTTCGAGAACGCGGCTCCTTCCTCACAATACGGATCACAAGGGAATTCTTTGTTCCGAATATTGTAAAACACTCGTGGCACGGTTTGCTGTTGCATCTGCTCGGTGCAGTGTCTCGAGTAAGACTGACTGGTCGGTGGACGTTCGCGAGGTATGAAAAATGTGCGTTGGCGTGGGGGTATGATGTCACCCGTCCGGGCGTGGCTGGAGCGCGCGTGGCGCTTGAAGAGTGGGGGGTATGATATCACCCGTCTGTCCTTGGCTGGAGCGCGCGTGGCGCGTGAAGAGAGTAAGGTCATTCTGCTCTTTGTTCTCGGGCAA
Organism: Habropoda laboriosa; assembly: GCF_001263275.1. Classification (NCBI taxonomy): domain Eukaryota; kingdom Metazoa; phylum Arthropoda; class Insecta; order Hymenoptera; family Apidae; genus Habropoda; species Habropoda laboriosa. The sequence continues at coordinate 122,459 of NW_017101197.1, forward strand.
GCGGACGCGTTGCGTCAGACGTCTTATCGCAACGATTGCGATCCCACCGCTGCCACCAATTTGTTACGTCCGGGATTCCGGTTAGGGAATGCTACAAAATAGCCTTCGCTATTTCAGCCGGACGGTACAGATATAACAATCTTTGCCTTCCACACAGCACGTACGTCTGTGCCTGATGGCGGGACTGCGACGATGGTCTGGGTGCGTTGTATCCGCTTACGGCCGTTCCTGATCCAGTGGGATCAGCTTCCAAGCGATGTCGTTCTGCTGGAGTCCTTGAGATGTAGTAGGAGTCGTTTCGACTCCGAGCGGCCAACGTCCTTCCGATGTTGGTCGGTAGTATTCGCGTATTAATTTGTGTAACTGGTAC
>NW_017101197.1:123712-158107 GCF_001263275.1 Habropoda laboriosa
GAATAGGTCGATCAGTGCTCGTTGGATTGCGGACCAGGGGGTATCGTCGATGGATGTCCGCGAGATGCTAATTGAGGGGAGGTCGAGTTCTGTGGCTACGTTGTATAGGGAACGGAGTGATTCTATCAAGTCGTCGGGGTTTGTCGTGTGATCGCGCGTTGGTTTTATCGGTAGGATTATCAGGTTATGTGATCCATATGTTGAAACCTTAGCTCGCCCTATTTCGGCGTCGTGGGGAACGTGAAGTTTGTTTTGTAAAGATAAGTCTATCGCGCCGTTATCGATTGGCTGTCCGTCGAGTGATGCGAAACATGCCAAGTTATCTCTTCTCATTATTAATCTATCGCGTGTTGATATTATCGTTTGTCTGGGTGTAGGGTGTCTGGGTGTCGTGTCTTGCCTGGGATCGTATTCGGAATGTTGAGGGTATTGTGTGGGACTATGCGAGGTGGAGGGTGAGGGCTGCGGATGTCTGTTGTCGCGGGATTGGCTTGAGGTGAAGAGTGAGGGGTCTGAAGAATCAGATTGGACGGGAAGTACGGGGATTGGATTCCTCGAAAGTGCGTCGGCGTTTTGATTTGTCTTGCCGGCCTTGTAAATTATTTTGTAGTCATATTCGGCGAGTTTTAACCGCCAACGGAGCAACCGCGAGGTTGGATCCTTGACCGATGTCATCCAGACGAGAGGTCGGTGATCAGTTATTAAATTGAATGGTTTACCGTAAATGTATGAGCGGAAGTGCTGCACCGCGTAAATTATCGCGAGGCACTCTTTTTCGATCGTCGAATAGTTGAGCTCCGCTCCTTGCAGTAATCTAGAGGCGTAGGCGATTGGTTTGTCTTTACCCATTTCGCCTTGGCTCAGGATGGCTCCGATCGCATATGCGGACGCGTCTGTTGTTATGTGGAACGGTAATGAGAAATCGGGGTACTGAAGAACGGGTTCTGTGGAAAGAGCCTCGCGGAGCACACAGAAGGCATGCTCCTGGTCTTGTCCCCACAGGAACTTGGTATCCTTTCGCAGGAGTGTGGTAAGGGGTTTTGACTTCTGCGAGAATTTGTCTATAAATCGTCTATAGTATCCCGCCAGTCCGAGAAATTCCCTCACATTTTTCGTGTTTTTCGGAGTTGGGAATTCTCTAACCGCGGAAACCTTTTTCGGACAGGGCTTTACTCCGTCCTCCGAAATAACGTGGCCCAAGTATGCCACTTCCCTATGCACGAATCCACACTTTGATGGCTGGAGCTTTAGGTTCGCGTTTCGTAGTCTTTCGGCTGGTTTGTCGAATTTTGCGTGGTGTTCTTGTAGCGATCTTGCGTAGATCACGATGTCGTCGAGGTATACGAATAATTCAGTGCCCTGGAGGCCGGTCAGAACAGCGTCCATTAGGCGCTGGAATGTAGCTGGGGCATTTTTAAGCCCGAATGGCATCCGTGTGAATTCGTAGTGACCATAGGGCGTGGAGAAAGCCGTTTTCTCTGCGTCACCTTCCTCCATTCCTATCTGATGGAACCCACTGGCTAAATCGAATACGCTGAAGTATTTAGCGCTTCCTAATTGGTCTAATATCTCCAATATGCTTGGTAGGGGGTACGCGTCGGAGACGGATTTGTCATTCAGACTTCGGTAGTCGATGACCATTCTCCATTTTTTGTTTCCATGTTCGTCGGCCTTTTTGGGGACGATCCATAGAGGCGAGTTATATGGGGACGTTGATGGACGTACGATGTCGTTTTCTAGAAGTTCTTTCATTTGTTTATTTATTTCTTCTTTATGAACAGGTGGGTATCGATATTGTTTGACGTTAATTGGCGCGGGGTCTGAAGTTGCGATTTTGTGGGATACAATGTTTGTTTTGCTGAGGAAATCACCGGGTAAATGGAAGATATCGTAATTATGCGATATGAGTTCCCGCCTATGCGCGAGTTTTTCCTCGTTGAGGTGCTCGGTGTTTATTATTTTTCGAATTTCCTCGATTCTTTCGGTAGGGGTTCGCGTTTGAACCGTGCCTATACTCGCGTTTACGCGGGGTTTACTCTTACTATGAGGGGCTTCGCGTATCTCGTCGATTTCTTGTATTTTGATAGAGGGTGTGGGGAAGGAGACGGCTTCGGAGGACGTATTAACGCATTTGATATAGGCCATACCGTTGTGTTGCCTTACAAGGCAATCCAACGTTATGACGTCTGGCGCCAAGGTAAGTCTGTTGTTGGACCCGACTCTGGGTCCAGTGGCTTCCACGGGTATGCATGTCACAGTCCTTCCTTCAACGCGTACTTCGCGCGGGTTGTGGAAGGGAATCGTGATGTCGTTCCATACTACGTGGATTTTAGTGTACGATATTGTCGCCTGGTTACATAAGAATGTAGAGCCCAGGATTCCATCCACATTTATGGGGAAGGAATCGGTGACGACGTGGAACTTGAGAGGCGTACCGTATAGCGTAAGGTACACGGATCCCAAGGTGATGACCTTTTCGTGCGTTACACCGCGAATGCTTAATCTATCGTACCTGTCGATGGGCGTATCTGGTTTTAACGCACGCAATTTGAGTATGTTTGGTTCGGCGCCTGTGTCAACCATGAATGGGGATGACTTGTGCAATTCTGGGGCGTCGATTAAAATGAGTGGCGTATACCACTTTTCTACGTCGACTCGACGGATTCGGGTGCTTCGGATTTTACCGTTTGGACCTTTGTCGTTTTCGCCTCTCGTCCGCGGTCCATGAGCGGCGGGAGGGCTTGCTCGTTTCCCGACTTGTTGTTCTGGCTGTACGCGCGTTTGCGACATTCGTGGATGTCGTGGCCGGGAATTTTGCAGTACGAGTAGAAACGCGGCGGCTCTCTGCGGCTATTATCGCGGCTATTGTTAGACGAGGCCTCGCGGTAGTCGCGTCGTGGAGGCTCGTATGTCTCGCGATAGGGACGCGTCGGCTCGTATGTTTGACGATAAGGACGCGTTGGTTCGTACGTCTGGCGATAACGACGCGTCGGCTCGTACGTTTGAAGATAGGAGCGCGTTGGCTCGGGTTTCACGGCTCGCGGTTCCTCGCGATAGTATCGTTTTGGTGACAGCGATCGCCAAGTGTCGCGGTAGGGGGGTGGAGTATATACCCTTCTTTCCTCTCGTCGTTTTGGCGTTTTATTGCGTGGAGAGAATTGGACATGTTTGGTCTCCGGTGTGCGACCGTATCGTTTATTGTCGTTTTCCAATTCTTTAAATATTTCTATCGCTTCGTTAAAAACGCGCGTGAGCGGGTTGCCGCGCAGATGACGGAGTTCGGCTCTTATCTGCGGAATTATGCCGCGAATGAAGCAGTCCATCGTTAAGGTGTCGATAATGGTTAACGCCGCGTGCCACCGGACAGTGTGTCGTAGGTGAGATAGGAGAGCTCGAACGTGCCAACGTATGGTTAACGAAGGTAGCCGAAGGAAATGGACCACTAGCGTATAGTTAACGCCATGTGCCACCGGATTTGAAGGTATTTGGTATTCGCGAGTCGTAGTCGTTGATATTCCTCGAGCGGTAAAGGTATATCTGTCGTGGGGTTAGCTGGTACGTTACTATACTATTCAGGATAGGTTTAATTGAATATAGACACGAGTATGACTCTATATTACTATATTCTATTATAATTAATATGGCTGACTCGATACAATGTTTAATGTTAGTCGATTCTTGACTCGGCAAGAATCTTCCTTCTCGACTTTACGCGGTGAGAGCGCGGAGGAGTCGTAGACAGTATTATTTGATTGACACTTACGAAATACGTACGCGACGTTAATATGCTCGAAGGGGACTGGAACCCGATCTTGCTCGTATCAATACTCTGACGGACAGAGTAACGTTATGTTCAAAACTGAATTAGAGACTGCCCCTGAGCGTCGAAAATCATGCCTTTTTATACACCGAAAAACTAAGATTTTTGGTGGTGGGGAACGTTAGATTTCCGTGGGAATGGAAGAGCCCAGGATTCCATCCACATTTATGGGGAAGGAATCGGTGACGACGTGGAACTTGAGAGGCGTACCGTATAGCGTAAGGTACACGGATCCCAAGGTGATGACCTTTTCGTGCGTTACACCGCGAATGCTTAATCTATCGTACCTGTCGATGGGCGTATCTGGTTTTAACGCGCGCAATTTGAGTATGTTTGGTTCGGCGCCTGTGTCAACCATGAATGGGGATGACTTGTGCAATTCTGGGGCGTCAATTAAAACGAGTGGCGTATACCACTTTTCTATGTCGACTCGACGGATTCGGGTGCTTCGGATTTTACCGTTTGGACCTTTGTCGTTTTCGCCTCTCGTCCGCGGTCCATGAGCGGCGGGAGGGCTCGCTCGTTTCCCGACTTGTTGTTCTGGCTGTACGCGCGTTTGCGACATTCGTGGATGTCGTGGCCGGGAATTTTGCAGTACGAGCAGAAACGCGGCGGCTCTCTGCGGCTATTATCGCGGTTATTGTTGGACGAGGCCTCGCGGTAGTCGCGTCATGAAGGCTCGTATGTCTCGCGATAGGGACGCGTCGGCTCGTATGTTTGACGATAAGGACGCGTTGGTTCGTACGTCTGGCGATAACGACGCGTCGGCTCGTACGTTTGAAGATAGGAGCGCGTTGGCTCGGGTTTCACGGCTCGCGGTTCCTCGCGATAGTATCGTTTTGGTGACAGCGATCGCCAAGTGTCGCGGTAGGGGGGTGGAGTATATACCCTTCTTTCCTCTCGTCGTTTTGGCGTTTTATTGCGTGGAGAGAATTGGACATGTTTGGTCTCCGGTGTGCGACCGTATCGTTTATTGTCGTTTTCCAATTCTTTAAATATTTCTATCGCTTCGTTAAAAACGCGCGTGAGCGGGTTGCCGCGCAGATGACGGAGTTCGGCTCTTATCTGCGGAATTATGCCGCGAATGAAGCAGTCCATCGTTAAGGTGTCGATATCCGGAATGTTTGGGGAACGACGGTCGCAGTCTATTATCGCGTCGCGGATGTCTTTTGTTCGGCTAATGAAGTCGAGAACGTGTTCGTCTTTTCTCATGAAAATGTTTGCCATTTCCCCGCGGTAATGGTCTACAGTTCTTTGTGGGCCGAAAACGTCTTTTAATCGGCTGCAAAGGTCCGCGATCGTGTTGCATTGCTCGCCTTCGATGGTTGTCACGGCGCGTCCTCGGAGACGTGTAGAAATCAAACATGTGAGCGTCGTTTCCGCGTTTGGGGGAACTAGATCGCGTGCTCGTCTACATGCACGCGTGAAATTAAGGATCGACGAATCCGTACCGTCGAATGTAGGGATCCCCGCGGGGGGATCTTCCTTCATGGTAAAATTGAAGGATTCCGGGCATGGCTCCGGAGTTTCGGCGGGTGCGGGTGCTGAGGCTGTTGCGCGCTTTAGGATTGTTTTGTATTCTTCGCGCATTGCTTGCATTGCCACGATTGCGTCATCGCGTTCGCGGCGCGTTGTCTCGAATTCTAATCGCTCGGTTTTGAGTCGGCGACATTCTTCCGTTATGCGTTTTTCGCGTTCGGTTATTTGATTTCGAAGTTGCGCTACGGCTTCGGGGTTTATCGGTTCGGGAGTTTTCTTGGATCGGGTGTCCATGTTTATAATAACTTGGTACTTACGTGGAAAAATTTTTCGATTTATTGTGTCTCGTACATCAAGTTACACCACCACGCTATGTCTTGCGGCACCTCGTCTGATGTGCCGTTGGAAAAATTTCTGAGGCGTTAGATTCTTTTACACGCGTGCTTGCCGGTACACCGGGGAATAATTCGCGAAGGAGGTTTTCTGCACTTTCTGCTAATCGTCGCGATTGGACCTCCGGAGTTTCACCGTGGTGATGACGGTTTGTTCGATACGTGTTAACGGCGAGGTGTGTCGCGTAGGACTGACCGTTCAGTGGGCGCTCCCGCGGCATTAGGAATGCGCGTGGGGTGGGGGGAGCGATAGAAGGGACGCGGCGCCCGTGGGAAAGCGGCGGTCGAAGGAATACAGCGAGTAAACCAGATAAGGTGTTGCGTTCGCCGACGATTGCGTCACCGGAAGGAGATAGAATATGGCACAGGGATGAATGAATCCCACCGCTGCCACCAATTTGTTACGTCACGCGGGTCGAGGTCAGAGTCGCGCGTGCGGCTATTTTACCTTGAGATCCGATACTACGTTCCTCAATCCTTTTGTGCCACGCAGTACACATCGCCTGCGTCTGCCCAGGAATTCTGTGCCCACAAATCTCCTTGCGTGTGTTGTCGATAAGGTGCCGTGGTCCTTGGTTTAAGCGGATGTAGCCTCGTTACGTTTGCTTCGTTATTTAGTCGCGCTCGTCGTCACGTATAAGCGATGTGAGGTAAGTGGTAACTCAATAAATGCACAATGATTCTAATATATATAAGTATGTACTCTAGATAACTGGTTATAATATAATATCGGAAACAATTACTCGATCGCGTATGGTCAAGACGGAAGGTCAGGGCGGATCTGCCTGTATGTCTTAACTGTCAGCCAGTGACTGGACTGGACTGAACTGAACGACTGAACGTTGACTGCTGTTTTTCGTGGCCTTTTATACTGATGCTATGGTGTTTTGTTCTCACGGTCTGCTGTTCTTATCTTGTAAGATGTTATGGCGTTGGTTGGTTTATCATCAATGGTATGTGGTTTGTTCTCTGGGGTATCGATGTCGGCAGTTGTTTGGGTTACTCCGGCGATGTCGATACTGGCGGATGTTTATGTCTCGGCAGTCTTAAGGCAAAGCGTTACATGATACCTTAAGAGTATGATTACATGTTTCTTATCGTTCTATATTCCTTAACGTTATCTTATCTCTAACTACGACGTTGTCTCGTAACGTCGTCCGCTATCTTACGGTCTATGGTTACGCGATTCTTATTCCTATCTTATCTCTAATTCCAACGTCGTCGTACGACGTCACAACCAACATGGATTCAAGGGAGGACCAATCTCAAAATCGCAATTTCAAATCCTTTGCAATCTCGACCAAGCTTCCCGCTGAAAGAATCTCCGAAATCATGGGCATAATTAGCCATACTCATTTGAACAGCGAGGAGCTTGACAACGTAAAAGAGCTAGTAAGCAGTAACTACGACCTCTTCCATCTCCCCGGGGACATGCTGGGGAAAACCGATGTGGTAACCCACAAAATTCCAACGTCTGACGATGTGTCAACGCACGTCAAACAATATCGATATCCACCGATCCACAAGGCGGAAATCAATACCGAAATGAAAGAGCTATTGGACAATAAAATAGTCCAACCGTCAAACTCTCCGTACAATTCCCCCTTGTGGATCGTTCCCAAGAAACCGGACGAATCCGGCAACAAGCGATGGCGAATGGTCATCGACTATCGCGCTCTGCACGAAAAATCCATTTCGGATGCATACCCCTTGCCAAGCATCCTCGAGATCTTAGATCAGCTTGGAAGCGCCAAGTATTTCAGCGTATTCGACTTGGCAAGCGGGTTCTACCAGATCGGAATGGAGAAGGCCGATGCCGAGAAGACCGCCTTCTCGACACCTTATGGACACTACGAGTTCTGCCGCATGCCTTTCGGTCTCAAAAATGCACCGGCCACTTTCCAACGGCTCGTGGACAATGTCCTGAGCGGTCTTCAAGGCAACGAACTTTTCGTATATTTAGACGACATCGTCAGTTACGCGAGATCTCTTTCGGAGCATCGCTTCAAATTTAACAAGCTCGCAGAACGTCTGCGCCGCGCAAACCTAAACCTGCAACCGTCCAAATGCGGATTCCTACATCGCGAAGTCGCATATTTGGGACTCATAATCGGCGAAACAGGAATAAGACCGTCTTCCGAGAAGGAAGGCAGGATATTACAGGCGGTTTATCGACAAATTCTCGCAGATTTCCAAACCCCTCACGACTCTTGTACGCAAGGTCGCCAAGTTCGTGTGGGGTCCCGATCAGCAAAGTTCCTTCGACACGCTAAGGACAGCCCTTTGTTCCGAGCCTATCTTACAATACCCAGACTTCTCGAAATCATTTAATATCACAACCGACGCTTCGGGTTATGCCCTAGGAGCAGTGCTCAGCCAAGGAGAACCCGTTTGCGACAAACCAATCGCATACGCGTCGCGACTTCTCCACGGCGCCGAACTCAATTATTCGACAATAGAAAAAGAATGTTTAGCGATCGTCTACGCAGTCCAACACTTCAGACCATACGTATACGGTCATCAGTTTACACTGATAACTGATCACCGACCGTTGGTGTGGATAAATTCTGTGAAGGATCCCTCCTCGCGTCTGCTCCGTTGGCGATTAAAACTCGCCGAATACGACTACAAAATAGTTTACAAAGCCGGCAGACATAATACAAACGCTGACGCGCTCTCACGAAATCCTATTCAAGTCCTACCGATAAGCTCCGACTCCTCCGGTATGGAATTATTCAATCCTTCGGCCTTCGCAGACCCACCTCCCTCCCACCACACACCGCTTCCTCCAGACCCCCTCACACCATCACCGGCATGCAGTTCCTCAGAACCTAACGCATTACTTCAAACCACATCTCCACCTGCATCCGACACCGACGGCGACGGCGACGATACGCCATTATTCCAATCAGACTATGTAGATCCGCACGAAAGACGCAGGACCACAGTATACATACGCGACCGATTAACAATGAGAAAAGATAATATTGCATGCTTCATCACACAGAACGGACAGCCACTCGACACCGGTTCCATAGAATTAGCTCAACAAAACAAACTCGGGCCAACAAAGAACCTAATATTCTGTCGCGCCAAATTAAATAAGAACGGTTCACACAACCTCATCCTCTTACCATGCAAATCAACTCCCACTCACACAGCCACACGCGACGATGTCATCGAATGCCTTCGCTCACTGTCCAACGTTGCGACAGAATTAAACCTCCAAACAATCAGCATCTCACGTTCCGCGATAGATGACGTCTCTTGGACCGAAATTTACGATGCGCTTATCGACTTGTTTGCAACAACACAGACTCAAATTTTCATTTGTTCAAACGAAATACAAATTCCTCCAACAGAGTTAAGACACGACATCATCACCGAAAACCACGTATCCGCTTTCGGTGGACACAAAGGTATTACAAAAACCTACAAACGAATTCGCGAAAAATATATTGGCCGACGCTCAAAACCAACGTTCAAAATTTCGTAACCTCGTGCCGCCCTAGCTGCCAGATACAGAAACTCCAACGCGTAAAGACCAGACAGCCCATGACTTTAACCGACACTCCAGAACGGGCATTCGACAAAGTCTCCCTGGATATCGTGGGTCCGCTCCCTACAACTCCCTCTGAAAACAGCTACATCCTGACAATCCAAGACCTCCTAATCAAGTACCCCTGGCTATTCCACCCACTGGCTAAAACCCAAACGTCGTGAGCACGGCCGATGCGTTTGTTAACAAATTCATTTGCCGTGTCGGTACGCCGAAAGCCATTTTAACCGACCAGGGTTCCAATTTCATGAGTTCACTATTCCGAGTAATAGCTAAACGATTCCGCATAAATCACTGCAAAACGACTGCTTTCCATCCCCAGAGCAACGGGTCCATAGAACGATCCCATCACGTACTCACAGAATATTTAAAACACTACTTTAAAAATAGTAACTGGGACGAATTGCTGGACTTAGCGATGTTTAGCTATAACACCAGTGTTCACGAGGCCACGAGATTCACCCCACACGAGCTGGTGTTCGGGCGCCTCGCACGTGTCCTATCATCCATCCCTCTTCCCGACGTCACCAACGACGAATCCTACAACTCTTACCTCCACAATCTCCAAACAAAACTTATCGACACCGTAGACCAGGCCAGGAATAATTTGAATCAGGCCAAAGCAAAATCTAAATCCTATTACGATAGGAAGGTCAATCAGCAGCAATTCTCTCCGGGAGACGAGGTCTTCCTCCTGAAAGAGCCCCGAAAGGGAAAACTCGACGCCGAATATACCGGACCATTCGCCGTCCTTCAAAATTTAGATAATAACAACGTCCAAATTAGCTATAAGAACGGATCGCGTACCGTACACGCAAACAAACTTAAACGAGCGATGTCACATACCCCCTCCACGGTGTATCTCTGCCGTCAAAGCCCACATCATTCCCCTTCCCATATTTGGCAAGACAACTATAAATCACCGAGCAGCACGAGGCAGAAACATTCTACAACCAGCACTCCAACAGCAACAATGGGTCCTTTTGCGCTGATACTCTGCGCCATCTTCACCTCATCAACTGCGCTCATCGGCCACGATTGCAGCGGCCCAACTCTCAATACTACAACATTCTCCATCATCGACCCAATCCTCTGCAGTTCGGAGGATTCCAGCATAAGCTATAAGTCAACCGACATCCAGCTTCTTCAACTGGCCGATTTCAACAACGCCCCAGTAATAGAGTGTCATGTCGAAATTGATTGGACGATGTATTACTGTGACATGCACTCACACATCTCAGTCGTACATATTGGGCGACACCAGTACATCCAAACCACACCAAGAGAAGCTTGCCAATTATTACATACTACCGGATCAACTCTCATCACACAGGCAGCACAAATAACAGGCATCCGGCCCAACTCTACCACAACCCACTCACTCACATTGGCGGAAGCACTGGACCAGAAGGACGCTGCGATGGCTCAACGTACACAGACCTATACGGAACCTGGACGAACGTCGTGGTTCAGGCATTGGTGAAGATCACACTTAAATCCTACACAGCACCAGTAAGACTATCCGACGACAAGATAATTCTCAAGTCAGGCCAACAATGCCGCTGGCAGTCCGGCCATTGTCTGGACAACGAAGATGGCTTCACATATTGGGAAACAGCACCCCACGACTACTGCAAATTCCAGAACTACGACGTGCTATTCGATGGAAAAGCAACGAAAATCATACCAGAAGACCGTACCGACCCAAGAGTTTACTCAGCCGTCACGGGAGACATTACATTCGCACTAGCAAAAACAGGCCAGCTCACGCTATGCGGCTACACATTAATCAAAACAGAACATCCGAAACTCTTCGTCCTAGAGGTCACAGTTGCCGGAAGGTCCAAGGCTAATAATTCAATTCCCATAAACAATTTGGACATTTTCACCCACGTAAACACCAAATTCGTTTACGTAGAAAAACATATCAAAACCCAAATAAAGAGCCTCTACCAAAATTTAATGAAGCAGCGTTGCGCGATGGAAAACCAACTAATCCAGAACGCGCTTACACTAATTCACGTGGCCCCCGAGGACGTGGCCACCACCATCACCAAGAAACCAGGATATCTCGCTGTCCCCTCCGGAGAGGTGCTCCACATCGTGAAATGCATTCCCGTCACATGTCAGATGTGGAGAAGGGAAGAATGCTACAACGAACTTCCAGTACTATATAGAAATGAATCGTATTTCCTCACACCAAAGAACAGAATACTCACACGACACGGGACTCGCAGAGATTGTAACGACATCATGCCACCAATGTATAAAATACACGGAACATTGTTTCGCTTCCTCCCCAAACCGATAGACAGTATACCACCTATTCCGCTGCAATCCATATCTAAATCCAAATGGCACTACATAGATCCGTACAACCTCGCCAGTGCGGGAATATACTCCACGAACGACCTCAACCGCCTGAAGGAACATATAATGTTCCCTGTGGAGAAATCCTCCATCATCAATTCAATGGCACAAGGAGCATCAGGCAGAGCATTCAGCGCGATTACCTTACAGATGTCAAACCTCCTGGATGAGTCTGCACTGCAGAAGATCGCTGAATCCACCGCCAAGCGCCTTTGGACTGGATTCATCACGTTCGGGTCAATCAGCACCGGAGTCATAGGAGTCTACATCACATTCAGGATCATAAAACTAGTCATCGGAACCATCCTGAACGGAATAGCCCTTCATGCGGCCTACGGATGGGGCCTCCGCCTCGTCGCCGCTGTATGGAGCTCCCTCGCACACTTTTGCATATACCTCAACACACGTGATCAGAACACTACCAGTGGCCATAACCCACAACAAATTCCCCACGAGTGCATCAGTGTAGTGACCCCCAGTACCACCCCCACAGACGTAGAGACAGCCATACGCAGAAGCGACAGCTGCTCGATATTTCCCTCGCAACCCAAAAACACACCAACACAGAGACAAGGAACAATTTCACCTATGGTGAAATTCTTGCCCCAGGGGGGGAGGTGTGACGTCGGCTACACCGACGATTGAATTAGTGATAAGACATATTGCGACGTCGAGTATACCGACGATTGAATTAGCGATAAGACGTATATAATAATTAGCCATAAGCACACTCCGACTCCACTCCAAAACATAACCGAACATTCCAATCCTATCTCCCATAAACATCCGTCCGAACCAACTCCTTATCTTCCCATAAACATCCTTGGCCCAAACCAAATTCCACTCCTATCTTATCTGCAGCCTAAACAAAACCACATCAATAATATTCACACGCCACCCTTTATTCCCTCGATTCCCGCACCTATAAAACAATAGTATAAAAGAAGCGACATCCGATCAAAGATTCAGTCTGTAGTCTGTAGACTGCAATCCGCAGTCGCAGTCTGTAGTACACAGTCACAAGGCGAGAGACCCAGAGTCTCCGTCTCCGTCAAGTAGAGTCTATCCGAGGACCTACTCTGGCCATCGCGTTCCGAAATCGTTCTATTTCCGAGTTTTACTATATCTACCGTTAATTATTCTAAGTTCCATATATCTGTAATCATTCTTACGTTAATACATATATCTCGTATATCTACTTCCAGTATATTTAATTCAATATCCAATCCATAACTCTTGTGCATTACGACACTCTTCTTACAATAAGTTGGGGCGGTGCTGACTTAGCTGCACGGCGACGATTGTTAAGAGAGCATCGAGAGTAAGATCTTAGATGGAGGCGCTGACTTAGCTGGTCGGTCTAAGTTATTACGCGACAAGCAGAATGCCGCGTACGCGACGCGCCGGTGTCAAGTACCAACTGCGTAAAATAGTGTGCGAATGTCACCGACCAGCATCTCAGGGACGCTGGCCTCTCGGAGTCGAAACAACTCCCATCCTCGATCAAGGACTCCAACGGAACGGAATCACGTGGAGGTTGATTCCCTTGGACTTGGATCGACAATAAGTGGATTCTACGCGCCCAGACCATCGTCGCAGTCCCGCCATCAGACACAGACGTACGCGCTGTGTGGAAGGCAAAGATTGTTCCTTGTGCCGTTCGGTCGAGATAACTATAGAAATATCGTTGCATTCCTTAACCGGAATCCCGGACGTAACACTTTCTAAGAGACAATTGAGTAGCAAGACTCTTGCGTTCATATAAGCCGTCTAAATTTAAAAAAATGTCTTTCAGGGATTTTTCTGGTGTCAGGGATAAATATTCCACGATGACACCTTTAGCAATACGCTCTGCCCTCTTCCACTCCTCATTCTGGTTTTTAGGAGTTTCTTCATTAATCACTTTGATCACGTCAAGTTCGGTCAGTAAGCACGAATTCTGAACTTCCATACGCTATACTTTTCACCATCAAAAACTTTAATGTTGCGTTTCACTCTTGTATTTTCCATTCTTTTTTTTTTTTAATTTAAATCAGTCACTTATTACACTAATACACTTAATACACATATAAATGTTGTAGTTCACTTAAACGTAGTTTTTAGTTTTGTTTTTATTTTTAGAAAAAGAAAAAAATATCACGTTCTATTAAGGATTACTACGCGACGTAAACTGGGCCCATAACCTATTGGATTATGGGAGTTATTGGTTGTTAAATAATTAATAATCCTTATTTTAAACTATAAACTTTTATTAGACACAAGGACGGTTCGCTTTTCTACTTGATGGTAAGAGCACTGTATGCAGACTGAGAATGCTCCTACGCAACGCCTTAATATTGTCTACGACCCCGCTTGGGATCGAAGGGCCTTTTGTCACGTATCATAAACATTTAGATCTTCACTAAACAGAGGTGGTAAGGTTAAACGGACTTCTCCGAACGTATACAAAAGTAATATATACTTCCTAGTAAGGCGTTAGATTAATTTTTGTTATATCTAACTGATTGATAAATCTAACACCTAGAACATCAGGCAACTCGGAGAAAAATAATATTCCATGGTGGAATGACGAATGCCAAAACGCGATAAAGGAAAAGAAACACGCTTTTAATAGATATAAAAAACACAATACGGACGCAAATCTAATGGAGTTTAAGCGGACAAGAGCCAGAGCAAGGAAGGTTCTTAAACAAACTAAAAGGAACTCGTGGATTAACTATGTCTCTTCATTAACAAAAAACACTTCATGTGATACAATGTGGAAAAAATCGCTCGTCACATATTCTAAGGAAATAGTAAACTTGAAGGATGTGGTTATATGCGAGTTCAATAAAGACACGAATGTACTTTAAAAGGTATTTTATTACTGTTATATGCGCGTGACTTAATGATACCGTAGCTAACTATGCTTATTCGACTCCCACAGCAGACTGCTCCTCGTTGCTTCGCCGGGCCACCAGCTAGTTTCTCTAGGCCCGTTCGATGGAATTACTTTTTCTAATTGGCTAAACGGGAAATCCGTTTAAGCCAATTAGACTTTTTTGTGGAAATTCCCCCGCCCACTCTTTTACGCCCTTAGCGTGATTTTCCGAGAGTGGGGAAGCAACTTGGTGGGAGTGATGTTTCCTGCGTAGATTCGGCAAAGCAGCGGGGTGCCCCGCGGGCCCAGCCGCTACGTGCGACATGTAGGTTTACGAACCTCAATCGGCAGGCCCTTGAGGGACCCTCGGTTTAGGATTCCTACGAACGCTATTGAGATTGTCGAGAGAGTTTACGTAAGGGACGAGTAAATTTCCAACGTCCTTATTATCGATTGACAAACGACTTCTCAAAAATAGCTTCGCTGGCGTGAGAATCCTAAACAGTGCTAGCTTGTTCTTGATATTTTCAAGTGTTTTTCCTGCTAGCCGTCTGCCCGCCGAATGTTTATTACTCAGGTATGTAGCGTGCCGCTACAAACTTATTAGCAAATAGCTATGCGGAAAATTCAAGTAACGAGAATTTCGACCCAAATTTCCTCAAAATTAAAGCGGCTGTTGATACCTCAAGACACGAAGCTACCCTACTCCCAGATAATACTCACCGTCTAAACACAAAAATTCTGACCACAGAACTGCAATCTGCATTAAAATCCATTAGGAACTCTAGTCCAGGACCTGATAACATTCCCAATATTTTCATCCAACAATTACCAAAAGAAGGACTAGATTACCTGTTAGAGATGTATAATTGCAATTGGCTGAACTGTGTCTTCTCCACCAAGTGGCAAGAAGCGATAGTAGTGCCCATACCAAAACCTGGAAAAGATAAGCTCCAGTCTAACAGCTACAGACCTATCACCCTCACATGCTGCCTATGCAAACTGCTTGAAAAGATACTAAATAAAAGACTGCGATGGTACCTAGAAAGTAATGATCTACTAGAGAAGAATCAAAATGGCTTCAGGCAACATCGATCTACAACTGACAGCCTTACTATACTAGATTCAAATATTTGTGAAGCCTTCCTAAACAAACAACACCTAATAACAATATGTTTAGATATTGAAAAGGCCTACGATATGCTTTGGAAACACCGAGTTATACAACAACTAAAACAATGGAACATAAATGGAAACATGCTCCAATTCATAATAAACTTTCTAAAAGACAGACCCATCTATGTCCGAGTTAATGGTAAACTATCCAAGAAAACAGAAATTGCAAACGGGGTACCACAAGGGTCAGTTGTAAGTGTAACTCTATTTCTGGTGGCCATAAATGATATCACAGATGTGTTCTCTAAACCAGTAAAACACTATATTCACCGACGATTGTACATTTTTCATTACTGGAAAAAATTTAAATACCAGCTTTGGAAGTGATGTGGTACAAATGATTACTCGCCAAGTTGGCAACGAAAATATATTTATTTAAACGTAATGCTTAAACTAATTTCGAATGTAAACTACATGATGCGCGTGCAGAGAAAAGGTCCAGGACAAAAGGCCTCGTGCCTCTCTTAAGTAGGAAAGTCCCAGGAAGTGGGGGCGCGGGCCTGCATTGCCGAGGCAATACTTTTGTCCTCGAGGACGAAGAAACTCGGAGATGTTTGGAAAAACATCTCTCGATTCTTCGCCTCGAGGGCCAAGAGTCGCCAGGCCTAAGTGCGTGGCCCCCCCGTGGCGGTCGATTTAAATACCAGCCAACAAATTCTCCAAGATTGCTTAGACAAACTTCAAAATTTTGCTAAACAAACTGGTTTTAAATTTTCCAAGAGCAAAACTACCGTTACTATTTTCTCGAAAAAAAGAATAAATCAAAACCACCAACTTCAGCTACACTTAGGCCAACACCAACTTACAATAACCAACAGAACTAAAATCCTTGGTCTAATTTTTGACAGCAAACATACCTGGATCCCATTTCTTAAGAACCTCAAGACCGAATGTTTCAGAAGATTAAATATATTAAAAGTCATTGCATCTAAGAATTGGGGAGCTGAATTCCAAGTCCTAATTAAATCATATTAGGGGGACCGAAAAGTAATCAAAATATCTTCGATGAGCTCATTCACAGTTAGTTTGTGTCGAGACACGGTCCCGCAAACACGGAAGTTTTGTTATTACGTTCAAGCTTGGTTGTAAATTTTATTTTTCGGTCAAAAAATTTTTGTTCTACCAAGGAGGAAAGATGTCAAGGCCAACAATAGAAGAAGCACACTTACGTCATTGTATGCTATTTTTCTTCGATCAAGGAATGAAGGCAAACGAAGCAGTGAACAAAATTACTGATACTTACAGGGATGTTCTGAAACTAAACAAATGTCATAGATGGTTTAAAAAGTTTAAAAATGGAAATAGGAATCTCAAAGATGCCGCACGAAAAGGACGACCCAAAAAATTAGACGATGATATCCTGAAGGCGATGGTGGATTCAGATCCTCGTCAAACAATTGAGGAATTATCATTGAAGATTGACTGTCCATGGTCTACAGTTCAGGATCATCTTCGTCGCATAGGAAAATTGTACAGGCAAGGAATTTGTGTTCCTCATGAATTGATGGAGACGGCGCTCGATTAACGGCGTACCATCTGCGCGTCTCTTTTTTCTCGGTATGAAGCCGATCCGTTTTTGCGACGAATTGTAACGGGAGACGAGAAGTGGGTGCTATACAATAATCCTATACGAAAAAGACAATGACTTTCTTCTGGAGAAGCACCTGTTCCGACACCTCGACCATCACTAACGATAAAGAAGGTCCTTGTTTGTGTGTGGTGGGATTTTTCTGGAATCATGCACTATGAATTGCTTGAACCTGGTCAGACCGTTACAGCGACAGTGTATTGTGAACAACTCGAGCGAATGAAACAAGAGCTCATAAAAAAACGATCTGTTTTGGTCAATAACAAAAAAAGGATCCTTCAACACGATAACGCGAGGCCTCACGCTGCAAAAATAACACAGGAAAAAATAAGGGAGCTTGGGTTGGAACTTTTACCTCATCCACCCTATTCACCAGATCTCGCGCCGTCGGATTATCACCTTTTCAGATCGTTAGAGCATACATTAAGAGGTAAAAAATTTACCAATGTTGGAGAAGTGAAAACGCACTTGGAAAAGTTTTTCAATGAAAAATCGAAGGACTTTTTTAAAAAGGGAATCGAATAATTGCCTTTACGCTGGCAAAAAGCGTTAGAAAATGATGGAAATTATTTTGTTGATTAGCATTTAAGATTTCTTTAATAAATAAATGTTTTTCGCCAGCAAACAAAATTTTGATTACTTTTCGGCCCTCCTAATATAAGGCCTTGATCCTATCTAAGCTAGATTACGGATCAACTGTATATAGTTCTGCCAAACCAAACACTTTAAAAATACTATCACCCATACACAACGCCGGAGCTAGAATAGCAACTGGTGCGTACTGTACAAGCCCAATCACCGCAATTCTATGCGAAGCCAACATACCGCCGCTAGGCACCGGAAGAAAATACTCAATTGCGGCGAAAAAGAAATTTTGTATTCCTGGATCCCCTCACACGCCAACATTGAAGGCAATGAAAAAGCCGACTCAGCAGCAAAGCTAGTTAGTACCCGTACGTCCGAATCAAACGATGTCCCTATATTATATCAAGACCTTCAAAATTACCTCACTAAAGCGACAATAGAATCATGGAATGAAGAGTGGAAAAATTCAAGACCGACTAAACTACAGACAATCAGAAACAGTATAAATGATGCCAACCCGGCTTGGCTACTGAATAGGAAAGATCAAGTAAAGCTAACACGAATAATAATAGGTCACACAAACTGGTCACACTCTCATCTCATCACCAAAAAGGAACCAAACAACTGTGATGACATCCTGATAACCTGCCCAAAGTACAATATGAAAAGGATCCAACATAATTTGCCGAATTCACTGACCATGCTTCAAAAAGAACATTCAAGTAAAAAAGCTATAAACTTCTTGAAAGATATTGGTTTATACCACCTACTATAGACTGCACCACGGAATAAACTCACTGTGGTCACTAATAACCTCAGAAGGTGCATGCGACCTTAATCACCCAATAAAAAAAAAAAAGGGGAATTTCCTGATTCTTACTCATGCTCTCAGGTTGTTCGAGCGTCACGTGGTGACGTAGATTATTGGCGGAAAGAGCCGAACAGGCTTCGCACACGGACAGAGCTATCGCTACACTTGTGTGAGAGCACGAGGACGGTATAGTGGAAGACGGCGGTAGGTCATAGTGGGGGTAATTGCTTTCGCCCACGGCCCACGATTACCCCATCACTGGTAGGTACTGTTTCTACCGCTTCGCGGAGAGAGTATGTAGAAACTGCTCCGGTTTCCACGTTTTCGTCACCAAATTACAGGCGCGTTGGCGCGTTTGCGAGATCGTAGGCGGCGCCGTGTACTGTCGGTTGCGATTTAGTACGCTTAAGGTCGTCGAATTCGCGACGTATTTGAGCAAGTTAGTTCATCAATTGCGCGTTCAACCCGTCAGCGGGTTGTGAAGCGCGGGCTTCAGCAATTTCGGCGCGTTCGTGCTCTAAATGCGCGACCTCTTCGCGCAGACGTTTACCTTTTTCGCGTAGTTGTCTTTGATATTCTGCTAAATCGGTTTCGGACGGCGATTTCGCGGATTCTACGACTTTTTTCCAGGTTTCCACTGTGGGAAATCGGATCGTTTGATAAGAAAGTCCAAGGACACCTAATCGTCGTTGCGGCACAAGATCCTACCGCTGTCATCACTTTCTGTCACGTCCCACGTAGCCTCTTCCCAAAAGGGAAGCTAACAGGCCGGCTCACAGGTGGTTATACACTTGTGGCACTCCGCTGGGACGCGGCTCTGGATTCTTGCTTCGTCTCTCATCTACCGGTACGCAACGTCCGCCACTACTCAGACAGAGGAGGTATGCCAAGGGAACAAAAAAATTGGAAGGGCGTTTCGGTCTCGGATCCGACTGCAGACTCATCAGTGGGGCTAATGCAGCCGGACCCTGCCCCAGACGCCTTCCGTGCAGCCTTGTCAACCGGGTTATATACAGGGTGGGGCATTTTAAACAGGTCACCTGAAAAACTCGCTTGTTTTTGAAGATAGGAGAAAATGCATTAGACCAAACTTACTTGGTATCGGGGGGCTCATAATCTGGTATTACCAATTTTTCTGTAGGTGGAGGCGTCAAGGAGATATGAAGGTCAACTCTGTTTTTTTAAATGGAACAGTATATTTTTTTACTTACATTCTGATAGAGTGTTTCAAGGCGAATACATAGACCTATTATTAAGGTCATTCAAGGTCACCCAAAGTCAACTGCAAGAGAAAACTGATTATCTCAAAGTACACTTCGAATACTTGGATACTTTGATACTGCTACTACAAGTGTTCAAAATGGCGATCTTGAACATGGATACATAGTCTAAATCGTTGCAATACTGATGACACTGCCTGGCAAATTTCATTTGTATCTATTACAGAGCAAGCTCTTCTTATACGTTCTTGCATGTCAAATTTGGTAGTTGGTTTTTCGCGGTACACTTCTGCCTTTAATTTTCCCCACAAATAAAAATCGAGAGATGTCAGATCTGGGGATCGTGCCGGCCATTTGTTACTTCCTGATCGACCTATCCAACAATCTCCAAATTTTCTATTTAGAAATTCTGTAACATTGCGTGCTGAATGAGCAGGACATCCGTCTTGCTGGAACCACATGGATTGTCGTATGTCGATCGGGAACACATATCCCCGTCTTTGCGATCTGGACCAACGAGAACGCCGCGCTCTACGTAGTCACTTAGCGAACGCTGTCCCAACTAGGGCGCTGGCCCGCGGCGATCCGGTGACGTCACATGAATTTCAATATCGCCAATACCTATGGCTTCAAGTTTGGCACTTGATTGTCCACGAGGTTCGGCTGCTGTGTTGATTGGCTCTAATTTTACTTCTTTGAATGTTTTGAACTAATCTCTTTTCTTGCAGACATGGTGTGTCCATCCACTATCTAGCAGCAATGAATCTCCCATGTCCATATTATTGAGTGAGACGAGGAATCCTGCATCGTTTTCTTTTTTTCTGTGGTTAAAATTTGAATTATAATTTTGTGGGATCAATTACGGAGGAAAACAAATGGACGCTTTTGTATTTACTAATGAAAAGGAAAAAGTATATTTTGAATAGTGGTAGATATACACTGTCGCATGGCAAGCTCGAGCCTCGGCGCGCTACATTCAACTGCCTTTGTTCCGGCGCTCGCGTGCCGCTTTCACGCTTTGCTTTTCGTACACACGCACACTCCACGCGTGTCGGACTCGATCGCCGGCGGATCAGTCACCACACTCGGCCATCCTGCTGGTACACATGTCCTCATGTGTGGCTTCGTCACTATGCGATGATAGGTCGTGGTCTTCGCAAATTCATGGTTTCATAGAATCCCTGGAAGTGGATGTTGTGCACGGTCCCTCGTGTTCCCCCACCTTTTCGACCAGATAACGGTCGTTGCGTAGTGCTCTTATTACCTTATAGGGCCTGAGATATTTGGGACCAAGTTTTAGTCCAGGCTTTAATTGCGTTCTACGTATTGCGTTAGTCGCAAGAAGGTGATTTAGCACCTCCCTTAAAGCCTGTAGGGTCCTTTTTTCTTCTTCTGTTGTGTGCCTTTCTGTTCTCATCTTGAATTCGCGCTCGCCTGTATGCGTGTCTCATCGCGTGCCTCCTGAAATAAGAATTACTTCCTTCTCTAATATCTCCTTTACCTGTGGGTGATCATGTAGTCTCATTCGGGTGCCTATTAACAATTGGAATGGTGACATTCCCGTACTTCTACTTGGTACATGGTTCAAGTATTGTTGCGCTCTTCCAACGTACTTGTGTCATGTTTCTGCTTGTGGGTACTCGAGTTTCATCAAAAGTGGAATAAGCGTCCGATTCACCCTTTCCACTTGTCCATTGGCCCTAGGTATACCAGTGGTAATCATGATGTGCTGTACATCTTCTCTCTTACAATAATCCGCAAAATCGTGTGAGGAAAATGCAATTCCTCGATCTGAAATTATCTTTCGCGGGTTTCCGAAAAATAAAGCCTTTTTGCTGAGGCGATCAATTACCTCAACCGAAGTGGTTGACTTAGTGGGATATAACCAAATGAATTTAGTGAAACTATTGGCGACCACCAATAGGTGCCGATAATTCTTTCTCGTGGATGCAACTGAACCCAAATGGTCTATATGGTATGTTTCTAAAGGACGATCTCCCTTATAGATCGGATGTAAATATCCCTTTAAGCGACCAGTCTTCCGAGTTGCTAGCACGCATTGGAGGCAGCTCCGTATCACCTTTTCGATCTTCGGACGCATCGAGCTGAACCAATAATTTCGCTTCCACAGTTGTTCAGTTTTTATAACTGTAAAATGACCCTGTTCATGTACGAGACGAATAACATACGCTTGCATAGTTTTAGGTATTACGAGTAATTGTTCGTTATTAATTAATCTATATAACAATCCGTTCTCTCTCACATACTTTTCCGAATCATTCGCTTTATTTATCCATTCTTGCAATTCTTTATCGTCGGCTTGCGCTTTTCGTATTTTATGGATGACACTCGCTTCTTCTTCGACAATTGACATAGACACAGGTAATAGGTATCTACTTAGAGCATCGATGTGACGCATAGCCTTACCCGAACGATATTGTATAGTCGGGGCCACGATATAGCGAGGTCGTAAAATCGGTCAGGCGTCAAAGTAAACATGTTTTAGCTGTCGGAACATTGAAATTGACAGAAATATGAGCAGATAAGAGCTTGAAACCATGGTCAGGACCGTACGAAGAATTTTTGTACCCAGCGTCAATGTATCTTGTATGATATATCAAAGAAAAAATTCTTAATCACATTACAATTTTTCTTTCTTGTTTTCTAATTTATTGAGTTCGTCTTCCTTTTCATTGTTGATATTCTTCTTCGATTTTGATCACCCTATTCGCAGTTTTTTTCCAATTATGTGGTTTAATACTGTCCATTTCTTTTTTTATTAATTCAACAACTTGTTGATGAAATTTCGGGCATCTATTTTTTCTTCTTATATTCAATTTTCGTTGAGCCCAAATCGTTTCTATTGGTTTAAATATGCAGAAATATGGTGGCAATCTCAGGACAGTATGGCCGTTCTTCTCTGCTATTTCATCAATAACATATCTTTTTTTAAATTTTCCAATTTTCAAAATTTCTAATAATTCATCTTTGGTGTAATTGTCTTCAAAAAATAAATTATATTTTAATAAAAAGTCTTGAATTTCCACCTTCGAACTTGACTTGCACGGAATTTTCTGGACTTGTCTTGAATGGTATGGTGCGTTATCCATCACTATCACACTGTTAGGCTTTATGTTTGGTAATAACTTTCTTTGAAACCATTGTTCAAATATGGAAGCCTTCATATTTTTATGGTAATCCACATTACAGTCTTTTAAATTGTAACCACACAATTCCAGACAATTTGGCACCCATCCTTCTTCACTGCCGCAATGCAAAATGATGAGTCTTTTTCCTTTACTCGTTGGTGTTTTCGCGATACATTGTGAAGATGAATCCGTCCATCCTTTTGCTGCAGTATCGTGTGTGTCAAACCACGTCTCATCCAAGTAATAAATTGCTTTATTTTGTTGTCGAAATTTGGCAATTGATGTTAGATATCTTGATTTCCAATTTATGATTCTTTCATGATCTACAATTGCTGTTCTTTTGCAGATTTTTTTATACCGAAATCCCATCTGTTTCAACCACCTTTTTAACGACGTTTCCGAAAATTTTCCTTGCGTCTGTGGTAGTGTTCTATATACAGTTTCAACTGTGGGTATTTCGTTTCCTTTGTACGAAAAATAAATTTGTTTCCTAATACGGTGCTCTAGGAAGGGAGTTAATTTTTTGTTTTTTCCGTAGTCCTTGCGTTTCTTCCTTTGCTTAATGCCAGATGTAAACAATGTCCGAATTTTCGTTGTTGAAACCTCCGTTAGTGTTGCAGCATTTTTAATGGTTTCTTCTTTTTTCATGCTGTAGATCTTCATTAAGTTCCTGCACACATTTAGACAAATATCTTGTGCGTCTTGTGATAAATGTCACGTTCCTTGCCGGACCGTTTTTTGAAGACTTTCCGTTCAGGCCGCGTGGGGCGTATGCGCCCCACGCTTTACACTTGTATTATTTTGTTTCTGGCGAATGCCTTACAATGTAATCATGAGAAGAATATGAGCTTTCCCAAGGTCGAAACATTTTTAGTATTAAATCACCACTTCGCTCTCACTGAACAATCCCAGAAATACAAATTTCCAATAGATGTTCACAGTTTGAAAGTCGAACTGATTCTAATATATTTTTCTGAAAACTGCATACAGCTAGAACAAATTAGGGTTTTTCCGTCTGGGAGAAGCCGCTTTTAGAGGTACGAGTACAGGTAAAGGTTTTATTGAGGTCTTTAATATTTTAATTTACCTGTCCGCATTATATACAAATAGGTTGTGTGTAAAAAGGCAAAAAATTGCAAAAAGGTGTGTAGCTGCGGACACAGGAAGAAATTACAAATATTTCAGATAGTGATTAATATTAAATATTTTCCATTTGTAAATGAAATATCATTTTCCATTTGAAATACCAAATCATATGCTACCATTCATTTATTGTTAGAATCCTCAAGCAGACTGCAACGCACGGCCCTGAGTGCTGCAGCATCAATAGGTGCCGCTTCTTAAGAGCTTAATTTACCCTATGATCAAAAAGTACCCGGAATTTGTCAATAAAACGAAAACGGTTCAATTATTCATCGATATTTATTTTATTCCCTTCAAAGTAATCTCCATCGCAAGCAATACACATATGCCAACGCGTTTTCCAATCTTCAAAACATTTTTTATAGGCCGATTTTGGGATCGCCTTCAGCTCCTTCTGCGAATTTTCCTTTATCGCCTCAATGGTCTCAAAATGCTTTCCCCGAAGTGGTAATTTGAGACGTGGAAACAGAAAGAAGTCACACGGGGCCATATCAGGTGAATATGGAGCTTGTGGAACGGTATTGATGTTGTTTTTAGTTAAATAGTCGCGTACAATGTGAGACGTGTGCGCTGGTGCATTGTCGTGGTGGAGGAACCACGAGTTGTTTCTCCACAATTCTGGCCTTTTGCGTCGCACATTCTCCCTCAAACGCTTCAATACGCTCACATAATACTCCTTATTTACTGTTAGACCTGGTGGAAGGAATTCGAAGTGGACCACACCACGACAATCAAAGAAAACGGTCAACAAAATCTTGATTTTGGATCGACTTTGTCGTGGTTTCTTGGGTTTTGGCTCGTTTGAGAAGCGCCATTCCGATGATTGTTAGGATTCATCAGGCAAAGGTTTATGGCACGGTTGCACCTACAGGCTGTTTTTGAGATTAGGATTTAATTTACTATTTTATGCTTTAACGTCCATCCTAGCGAAGGCCGGTAGAATCACTTAATTAGAGTTTTTTGCCGCTTGTGCCTTTCGCGCTCAATAGCTTAAGAACATGCCATAAACCACGGGTTTTCCGAAGGGTACAATTGTCTGTAACGGTCCGCTGGCCGATGAGTCATTAATATCAGCTGCTATCTCCCTGATGCTCACACGATGATTTTCGAGCACAATTTCCTTAACTTTCTCAACATTTTCGTCAGTCACAGAGGTAGATGGACGACCGGAACGAGGCAAATCATCAACCACAGTACGGCCATCTTTTAACTTCTTGTACCACTCGTATGCTTGTGTTTTTGACATTGTTGAGTCTCCATAAGCTACAGCTAACATTTTCAATGCTTCCGCACATGAAATTTTGTTCGAAAAACAAAATTTCAGGCAGACTCTCTGCTCCACTAAATGAGACATATCGAAATTCGCAGAGTACACCAAACTATGACTTGTTTACAAGGCTATTACGCACAAACTATCCGACAGATTGCGCTAAAAATTGATGTGTAAACAAATGAAAGATGTACCAGCCTAGAAAACAAATGATTTCGACAATATCTTCAGCGCGCTTCGTTTAAATGACAAATTCCGGGTACTTTTTGATCAGAGGGTACGACCTCGCTATATCTTGGCCCCGACTGTACAATGTAATCAAAATCTTGCAAAAATAGTGTCAAGACAATCGAGATCAGTCTTCAAGTGATTTTGTTGATCTCGAGGCCAGGATCGAGGGTTGGCGTTTCTTCAGTTCCAAACGGCCGATGTCCTGGTACTAGCCGGGTGGTAATGTTCGCGGAGCAACTTCCGAAGTTGGTATCTTTGATCAGCGCGTCGCGTATGGGAAATATAGTAAGTATACGAATGTAGTAATAAAAGTAATAATATATTCTGAATATTAAAGAGTACTGTTGAGGGGTTATATTAAATAAATGACTCGTGTGGAGTAAGGTAGGTAAATAATTATATTTTAGACGATGTTCACAAGACGGGTGCACAATTAGAACTGCCTACAAAACGTGGTGACAGTGTGCACATTTATACCTGGGGTGTTCGCAGGCATCCCCAAACCATATTTAGCGGACGTGTCATAAACGTACCGTGAAGAAGAACTCGCTTCTTCCAATATTTTAGGATGTCGAGTTTTCCAAACAGTACACATAAAACATTTTTCTTCAACAAGTACAATAATGCAAACTAATAACTAAAAACTAAAAGCTAGAATTGGATATAGTATAATAATGTTGGATATAGAAAGACTTGGAATAGGAACGTGTTCGATTCGAGTTTGAGTGTAACCGGGTCTTGGCGAAGCCAAGATTGAGACTGAGCTCGGCCAGAGCCAAGACTAAGACTGGGACTGCGGTGTTCGGTGCGTCTTATATACAGAACGTTTGTCGGTCAGTATCGCGAGGATGCGTACAGAGATTTTGACGTTTGGTCTAGAATATTCGTGAGATTGTTTCCGTCGAAGGTATGCGGCGTATGATTACATATATGCGATAGCGCGTTTGATTAGGAGAACTTAGTCAAAGGATGTTTGTGTGAGATAGGAAGGAATTTGGTCAAGTGGTGTTTACATGGGATACGGTGGGTGAGTTGGTAGGAGGATGTTTATAGGAGATAGGAGAAGAATGTATTCGGAGAACTTAGACTATTGATTACGTGTGGTCTTAAAGCTAATCGATGATGACGTCATGGCCTTATCCTCTATCTTATAACTAATTCAAACGTCGCACGATGTTACACCTCCCTTCCTCGGAAAAACAATTTTATAAGGGTAAAATTGTTTCTGTGTACCGTATGTGGGTGGATGTTAGGGAGGAATATGCGTCCGATTCAACGTCTATATTGTTTGCACAAGTGGTGTCTGTGGAGAGGGTATAATTGTTTATATCGTTTTGGGGACGGGGTGGGTCGTGCGGGACGAAATGATGCGCATTGGCGAATCGGACTTTTCGGAGTTTGTTTGCGTGGACTATTCGGGATCGCCCTTGGATGAGTACGCGTACATTGTTTTGCGGTAATATTTGTATTATTTTGTGTGGACCTGTATACTGATCATCGAACTTCCCTTTACGCGGCTCTTTAAGCAGGTAAACTTTGTCTCCTACGTTAAAGCCATCGGTATGCACTCCGCGGCCCCGCGGTTTCACGCTTTCCTCCGAGATTACGTGTCCCTAATATGCAACGTCCTTATGGACAAACCTACATTTAGAGGGCTGCAACTTTAGGTTTGCGCAACGCAACCTTGTTGCCAGTTTATCGAATTTCGTACGGTGCTCTCGAAGAGAACTAGCGTAGATGACAATATCATCCAGGTATACAAATAATTCTGTGCCCTGGAGTCCCATCAGGACGGCATCCATGAGCCATTGGAAGGTACCTGGCGCGTTTTTGAGGTCGAATGGCATTCGAGCAAATTCGTAGTGCCCATAGGGGGTGGAAAAGACCGTTTTTTTCCGGCGTCGGCCTCCTCCATGCCTATCTGATGGAATCCACTCGCGAGATCGAATACACTGAAGTATTTTGCGCTACCAAGCTGGTCCAAGATTTCCTTAATGCTTGGCAGCGGGTACGCGTCGACTACGGATTTTTCGTTCAAACCCCGGTAATCTATCACCATGCGCCATTTCTTTTTTCCTGGTTCGTCTGATTTTTTTGGCACTATCCACAAGGGAGAGTTACATATATGGAGAAACAGAGGGACGGACTATTTTGTTGTCTAACAAATCTTTCATATGCTTGTTTATTTCTTCCTTGTGGATAGGCGGATACCTATATTGTTTTACGTTAATCGCAGTTGGATAGGATGTTTCTATCTTAGGTTTTACAATGCTTGTTTTTGTTAAAATGTCTCCGGGTAAATGAAAAATGTCATAGTTGTGTTCTATGAGATCTAGAGTGTGAGCTTTCTCTTCGTCGTTGAGATGCTTAGTGTTTACGAGGTTGAAGATTTCGTTGATTCTTGTCTTCGGAGATTTAGTTTGAATGGCGTTTACGCATGATTTAAAAGTAGGAACCGACGTTTCGTTGATTTGGTCAATTTTTGGAAATAGTAGGCATGGGGAAGGTCACGGTCTCGGAGGATGTGTTTACACACCGAATATACTAGACGCCGTCCACCTGCTTAATGACGCAGTCAAGCGTCGTTACACCTGGCGCGAGTGTAGTGCGAGAAACGTAGCCAATTGATGGCCCGGTGGCTCTGATCTTAACCGTTTGAGTGCTGAAGAATTTTCTTGTATATATGTTAAAAGTGCGGAATAAAATGCGCAGTTATTTTTTTCGGAAAATAATAGAAATGGTTATAATTAACCCTAATTATTATATAAAAGGTAATTTTTACCAAAAAAAATATTTTTTATTCTCAGTTATTACAAAAGTGTTTTGCTGCACAAATTCCATGGATTCCTGTTTTACATACAGCGCAAATTAAGTTGGAACGTTTAATTCCATTACCATTTTTCTTGCTGCATACCTCACACTGTCGCAAGTTTCGCCCAGGCAATTTTTCTAAAGAAAACTTCTTACTTATTGATAGTCTTCTTGTGGTATTTTTGGTTGCTAACCATTCCTTCTCTATAGCATCAATAATGCTCGATGTAAATTGCAGTCTAGTTAATTTTTTACCAAGACAATTTTGCGAATATATTATATAAGCGTTTAGCACCATTCTGACAAAAATGTTAAAAACAACTTTTTTCCAGTATTTGAGAGTTCGTCTTTCATCGAGATATGTATATAACATTTTGTCGGATTCATCAACTCCATGCATAAACTTGTTATAATTGTGAATAATAGTTGGTTTTTCCTTTACATATTGTACATTTCCTTTCTTCTTTGTAACGGTTATGTTTCCTGTTGTACTATTTGTAGAGATTAGTATGACGGAATTTTTTTTAGATTTTTTGTCTCGGTAAGAGCACATAAGTATTTTGTTACTTTTGAAATATTTTGGTTGACCAACCTGTGCAAATTTTGCCTCATTCGGAATATGTTTTCTAGTTCTCCGAATGGTGCCAGTTAGATATGTGTTTTTCTGTAACAGTGCTTTTGCAAGGAGAATGCTTGTGAAAAAATTATCTATGAATAAATGGTATCCTTTATTCATGTAATTTCCTAGTGTTAGCAATTTTTCAATTACTGCATATCCGAGACCATTCTTTTTTTTATTTCTTCTTTATCGTCGCTTGACTTTGCACCTTGATAACAATAAAATCCTAAACAATTGTTTGAAATAGAATCGCAAATCATCCAGAACTTGATTCCCCATTTATGGTGTTTTTTGTTAGGAACATACTGCTTTATAATAGAGTGACAATGAGTACCAACTAACGATTCGTCTATACTCAACTGGCAGTATGGAGTATATTGTTCCCGAAAAATTTTATTGGCGTAATCCACTAAGAAGTTGAATTTACTGCACGGATCGTAATCTGAATGTCCTGATGGTGCCAAATTGCTATTGTCTATCAGACGGATAAACTTCAAAATCAATTGAAACCAATCCCTAGCAAACATTTTTCCAAACCACGGGATGTTTCTCGAACCTTTACTCCAATAGGAGTTTATTGATGGTCGTTTTGTGATGCCCATTTCTAATAGAACCGCAACAAATGCTTTCATTTCTGCAGAAGTTACTGGTACCCATGATTTCGCGCGTGAACATCGCTTCAAATTTCTTCTGGAATTCAAAAATTTTTTAGCATAGCGATTCGTTTCTGTAACCATTGTAGTGAAAAGCGAATTTGGAAAAAATTTATTGAAATATTTAATTGGTTCCGCATCAGAAGCAGAAGCATGTTTTGGACCAGATACTTCAGAAGAACTATTTGATTCATTCGAAAATATTGAGTTTACAGGTAAAAATTCATCGATATTATCGCCATCGGGGGCACTTGCAGTTAGTTCATCATCATTACTGCTTTCACTAATTACTCGTAATCTCTTACGAGGGATGATGATATCACTTCCACTATCATTTTTAAAGTCATTACTACACACTGTATCGTCAGTGCTCATGTCATAGTCACTTTCAGATAAATCAGAATTTGACATGGTGCTTTTTGTAATTATCAGTAATTATCTGAAAAAAATGAAAATGATTTTTAACCTCTTAGGCACGGCTGAATTTTGCGCAGGGCTGTTTCTTTGTACGGTAGACTTCAACGTGAATTACGTGTAAACGGACCCAGGTCTCGTCTCCAGTGACAATAGAGTCCAAGAAATCCTCGCCATCGGTTTCGTAGGCCTGAAGAAATTCGCGAGCCGCTTCAACACGTTGCCGTTTGTGGTCTTCCGTAAGCATTCTCGGGACCCACCTTGCACAAACCTTGGCATATCCTAAATGGTCTGTCAAAATTGTGTCAATGCAGGTCTTGCTGACATCAGGGATCATTTCGCAGAGCTCCCGAACCGTCACCCTTCGATCTTTCAGCATTGTTTCTTCCACTTTCGCAATCGTTTCGTCCGAAACCGATGGCCGTCCAGAACGCTGTTCGTCATGGACGTCTGTACGTCCGTCTTTGAATTCTCTGCACCATTTGCGCACGTGTTGTACGCTCATACACTTTTCTCCGTAGACTTCACACAGTTGGGAATGAATGTCCACCGGCGCAGTGTTTTTTGCACACAAAAAACGAATCACAGAGCGTAATTCGCACCTAGCGGGAGAAGCGAGTGGGAGCTTCATTTTTAACGGATGCCAAGCCAAGGCTTAGCGTCGCAGACAGCTCGCCGGGACGGGGACTGGGAGAGGGGGAACCAAGTTACACGACAGTGTCGCCGGATTCCGCGTAACAGCGTTCCTCGCGACTGCAGCTCCTTGGGAACCTTATTTTACGGACAACCCTCGTAGTAGCGGAGTTTTGGAGAAATGTGGATCCTAAGATGCCATCCGCATTTATGGGGAAAACATCCTGTACCACGTGAAATCGAAGTGGGGTCCCGTACAAAGTGAAGTACGTGGTCCCGATTGTTCCGACCTTTTCGTGCGTCACGCCGCGAATACTTAATGTATCATGCTGATTAATAGGGGTATCAGGTTTTAACGCAGATACCTTTATCAGATTGGGCTCTGCCCCGGTGTCGACCATGAGCGGGGTTGCTTTCTTCAGCTGTGGGGCGTCGATCTGTACTATGGGTGTGAACCATTGCTCTAGTTCGACGCGGTGAATGACGCTGCTTCTATCTTCTCGTTGTGTTGTCGTTGAACCGATGACTGCTTGACCTCCGGGCCGCGGTTCGGTCTTGGCCGAAGGTCTTGGTCGTTTCCCGGCAGCCTGTTGCTGTCGTATGCACGCTTGCGGCATTCGTGTATCTCGTGCCCTCGGGTTTTGCAGTTCGTGCAAAAGCGTTGTTCCGGGCGCGGACTGGGTGCGCGACGTGTCGCGGTGCTCACGAGGAGGAGCGTCTTCGTGGCTCCGCTGTGTTTTGAGTACCTGGCGATATGTTCGTCGTGGGCTGTCGAAACTGGTTGCCTTCTCTTTCTTATAATATCGCCTGGGCGATGTTGATCGCCAACTGTTACGATTTGGAGGGGGCGTGAATGCCCTCCTGTCTTCCCGACGTCCGGGCGTTCTGTCGCGTGGAGCGAACTGAACGTGGCGGGGCTCCGCCGCGGGTCTGGAATATCTTAATTTGTCTAATTCCAGTTGTTTGTATATTGTGAGGGCTGCATCGAAGACAGCGCTTGTCGTGTGGTCTCTGAAATCTCTGATTTCACCGCGTATCTCTCTCGTTAACCCGTTAATAAAGCTGTCGGTTGTTAACGTCTCGATCTCGGCGAGGTTGGCCTGGTGCGGGTTGCAATCTATTATTGCTTCACGGAGGTCCTTGATTCTGCTAATATAATCGAAGACGTGCTCGCTGCTCTTCTTATACGTGTTCGCTAAAGCGCCACGGTAATGATGCACAGTGTGCTGCGGTTCGAAAATCGATTTCAATTGATTACATAGACCGTTGACAGTCTCCAGAGGCTCGTCCCTCTATATGTGGAGGCACGATGTCGAGAGCTTTCTTGTAAGCTCGTGAAAACTGGAGAGCTGTTATATTGGAGCCATCGAATGCGGGTATCGAGTTGACGGCTTCGCGAAGAATATAGGCCGTCGGCTCGTCGGTACTTGGTGCGGAGAGATTACTCGGAGCTGCTTCTCGCTGCATCTCGTTCAGGCTTCGTGTTGAAGCTGTTGAAACTCGGTGATCGAGGTGTGTCTGCTCGAGCTCGGCTCGCATCCTCTCGACGTCGGCGCGCATCTGTCTTCGTTCCGGCTGGTCAGCGTCCAATTCGCGCTGTCGTTGCTCCAGCGTGCATGCAGCTTCTCGGAGGTGTTTCTCCTTTTCGGCTACATGCCTTTGCATGGATATGACGCTTTCTTCGGCTGGGGCTTGAAGTGCCGCGGCTTCGGTTTTGGATCTCGTCGTCATCTTTACTGTGTTTCGAAACGGAATTGACACCAGTCCGCGACTTTATTCGGTACCTTGTCCGGGAGGTGATAGTGTTCTTGCAGGGAAGCTATCAGCACGTCGTCCGGTATCTCCTCGTGTCGGAAAACATTTATGGCGCGTGAAGTGTCCAGGACTTCGAAACACGACGTCGGAATTATCACGGTGTCGGTCTCGTCATTGGACAGGGTCAGATCGACCACTTGCGGTTCCCTAGTCGTGGGACGTGTTCGCGCGTAAGGCACCAATTTTTGGTGGTGCTCGATAGTTCGTTTCTTCCACGCTTTGAACGATTTGCCTGCGCGGAAGCCTCGCCGTTGCTTTCGCTTTTTCCTTAAGGGATCCTTGCGATGTGAGAATAATATTTTTATTGGAAAAGTTCGAAATAGTAATTGAATGTTTGAAAGAATTATACTAGCTACGGGTTTGTCATGATCGACGTGTCGGCCTTGGTGCGCGCGTCTTTCATGGTTCGCCTGGTATTAAAAGCCGTCTCAAATTTTGTACCGTTGCCTCGTAGCTCAAGTCGGCCGCTCGTACGCTGGTTGATCGCCGTAAAATGAAGGAAATTTTTCCGCGTTTCCGATCAATCGTACACCTTGAGGCGCGCAAAATCGGGGGATGCGTTTCAAAATTTCCAAATTAAGAACACGGTAGTTTCACTACGTAGAGATTCGCACAAGGATGGCTTAAAGTTTCGCTATTGACAATGTTTACTCGGTATCTTTCGTTGGACACGTTTTCTTATCGTGGTGGCTCGCGTAAGACTTATCTGACTTCTGGCGCTCTCGCGGCATTCTGAAATGCGTGTGGTGTGGGGGAAGAGATGTCTCCCGCCCGACTCGGCTGATGCGCGCACAGCGCTTGAGTAGTGGAGGTAGTAACGTTACCACTTGGTTCTCAGGTGCGTTCGGCGCTTCTCCTGATGACGTCACGTAGCGTTGTTGGCGTTATCGCAGTGATTGCTTCAATCCCACCGCTGTCACCATTTGTTACGTCCCGGGATGTGGTCAACGAGATTTGATAGCGTTCAAGCTATAATCTCGGCCCAGAATATCACAATGAGCAACCTTTAGCCAACGCGGTGCGTACGTCCGCATCTGACCGGCTCCTGCGATGTGTCTCCTTCGTTGTTTCCCACGCTGACGTTATCGATATACGCGCACTGACTTATCGAGATGTGAACGCGTAATATTCGAGTAATGATATAGGATAATGAAGTGTAATACGTATGGAAATAAGGTCAAGTAATATGATATATTCTGAATATAGGTATTTAGTACGATACAGTGATTACTTACTAGGATTATGATATACGTTGTCACGTCTCAGCGTGACGTTGGGAGACGTTTAGTACGTCTACGAGTCCCCAACTAATTCTAATTCTTTTTTTTGCCCTCGCGGCTCGTTCGTCCGCGACTGACGGGGATGCAGTTGCTACGTTCTCAGTGCCCGGGTGAGTTGTACTAAAGAATCTTACCTTTGCCTCCTCGGATAATCCAGAGGAGTAGGCTGGAGTACGAGTGGCTGTACCAACGAAGATCGTCTCGGAACAAGGGTTGTGGTTATTCACGAAGGAACAGCGCAGTAGTTCTGGTAAAAGATAGTATATTCTATTCTAATGTCACTTAACACTAAGTTTGCAATGATTTCAATTAACACTACGTCTAATAACTAAGTTACAAAGATTTGATATAGAATTTGACCGGAGTAGAAGAGTCAGTCGGTGGTTGAGTCGCGTAACATGCCGGAGCAGACTGACTTCCCGCCAGTGATGCCAGAATCGTGGGCGCTGGGCCACCCACTATGACCTACCGCTGTCTCCCACTATACCGTCCTTGTGCTCTTACACAAGTGTAGCTC
>NW_017101198.1:0-261 GCF_001263275.1 Habropoda laboriosa
TGGACATCGGCGTCGAATTTTCGAACTACGATATGGGGGAAA
The DNA here is from genome assembly GCF_001263275.1 of Habropoda laboriosa. Classification (NCBI taxonomy): domain Eukaryota; kingdom Metazoa; phylum Arthropoda; class Insecta; order Hymenoptera; family Apidae; genus Habropoda; species Habropoda laboriosa. Next base: position 43 of record NW_017101198.1, read on the forward strand.
ATACAGATAATTAAATCCTTCAAAGTTAAAAATAATTCCTAAAACTAAATGTGACCAACGAAATCTTACCATTTCTTGATACCGAATACAGATGTGTGCTTTGATATTCAAAGCTCAAGCGGTTCCGGTTTTACTGTTAAACGAAGTGCATATACTCATATAACGTCGCGAGTGGAGATAGTAGTTCCTCGCGAACTGCGCGTTTCATAATGGGACGAT
>NW_017101199.1:0-2097 GCF_001263275.1 Habropoda laboriosa
TGGAATTATTTCTAACGACGAAATATTTAATTATTTGAATTTTCCCCCACACCGTAGATAGAAAAATCGACGCCGGCGTCCAGAATGCATAGCAGAACCGTGCGCCATTTAGAGGACGTGAATCGTACCAGAATGATTAGCGAAGTTCGCGAAGAACTACTATAACCATGTGCGACGTTAGATGTGCATATTCGCATCGCTGAACGGTAACACCGGTTCCGTTTGAGCTATTGAAAAAACAAAGCACACCTTTGTATTCGATACCTAAAAAAGGTATGGTTTCGTTGGTCACATTTAGTTTTAGGAATTATTTTTAACGTTGAAATGTTTAACAATCTGTATTTTCCCCCACATCGTAGTTCGAAAATTCGACCCCTCTGTCCAGAATGCATAGCAGAAGTGGACTCCATTTAGAGTACGATTATCGTACCTGTACGTTACGTGAAAATCGCCAAGAAATATTGCCACCAATCGCGACGTTATAGGAGTATATTCGCTTTGTTTAACGGTAACACGGGGACCGTTTGAGATATTGAAAAGACAAACATTTCCTTTGCATTCGGTACCAAAAAAAGGTAAGATTTTGTTGGGTACAATTAGTTATAGGAACTATATTTAATGTCGAAATATTTAATTATCTGTATTTGCCCCCACCATCGTAGTTCTTATATTCGACGGCATCGTCCAGAATGCATAGCAGAATCGTACGCCATTTAGATTACGACAATTGCCGCAGTATGTTATGTTAATGTCGCGAAGAACTAATATCGCCTAGCCGTCGGTATAGGTGTATATTCGCTTCGTTTAACATTAACACGGCAACCGTGTGAGATATTGAAGAACCAAGAACACCTTTATATTCGGAATCAAATAATTGTTAGAGTTAACAATTAGCTGAACGAATTATATTTAAAGTCGAAATATTTAATTATCTATATTTTCCCCAACACGAAAATTCGACGCCGGAGTCAGAATGTATAGCAGAATCGTACTCCATTTCGAGTACGAGTTTCGTACCGGTACGTTACGTGAAAATCGCGAAGAAATACTATCTCCAAGCGCGACGCTTAGGTGTATATTCGTTTTGTTTAACAGTAACACGGGACCTTTTGATCTATTGAAAAAAAAGACCTCACCTTAGTATTCGGAACCAAAAAAAGGTAATATTTCGTTGGTCACATTTAGTATTTGGAATTAATTTTAACGTCGATAATAATTAATTATTTGTATTTTCCCCCACATCGTAGCACGTAAATTCGACACCGTTGTCCAGAATGCAAAGCAGAATCGTACGGGTTTAGGAGTACGAGTATCGCCCATGTATGTTATGTGAAAGTCGCGAATAAATACTATCAGCTGGGCTACGAAATACTTTATTTTCGATTCGTTTAACTGTAACACGGGAACCGTTTGAGCCATTGATAAAACTAACCACACCTTTGTATTCGGTATCACAAAAAGGTAAGATTTCGTTGGTCACATTTAGTTTTAGGAATTATTATGAACGTCGAAATAATTAATTATCTGTATTTGGCCCGACCATCCAAGTTCCAAAATTCGGCGCCGACGTCCAGAATGTATAGCAGAATCAAACACCATTTGGAGTACGATTATCTCCGCAGTCTGTTATGTGAAAGTCGCGAAGAATTACTATCGCCTAGACGACAGGTTAGGTGAATATTCGCTTCGTTTAACAGTAACACGGGAACCGTGTGAGATATTGACGAAACAAGCACACACTTGTATTCGTTATTAAAAACTGGTAAGATTTCGTTTGTCACATTTAGTTTTAGGAATTATTATTAACGTGGAAAGAATTATTTATCCGTATTTTCCCCCACCATCGTAGTTCGAAAATTCGGCGCCGATGTCCAGAATGCATTGCAGAATCGTACGCCATTTAGAGTACGAGTGTTGTCGCAGTATGTTCTGTGAATATCGCGAAGAAGCTATAACCATGTGCGACGTTATATGTGTATATTCGGTTCGTATAACAGTAACACGGGAACCATTTGTGCTTTGAATAACAAAGCGCACCATTATATTCGGTATCAAAAAAAGGTGAGATTTCGCTGGATACATTTAGCTGTAGGAGTT
>NW_017101200.1:0-1981 GCF_001263275.1 Habropoda laboriosa
CCTTTTTTTTGGAATCGAATACAAAGGTGTGGTGTGTTTTTTAATAGCTCAAACGGTTCCCGTCTTACTGTTAATCGAAGCGAATATACACATATAACGTCACGCTTGGTGATGTTACTTCTTCGCGAATTTCACGTAAAGTAACGGTACGGTACTAGTACTCTAAATGGAGTACGATTCTGCTGTGCATTCTGGACGTCGGCGTCGAATTTTCGAACTACGATGGTGGGGGAAAATACAGATAATTAAATATTTCGACTTTAAAAATATTCCCTCTAAATGTTTGTTCCCAACGAAATCTTACCTTTTTTTGATACCGAATACAAATTTTGGGTTTGGTACTTCAATAGATCACACGGTTGCCGTGTTACTGTTAAACGAAGCGAATATACACCTATATCGTCGGATAGCCGATAGTAGTTCTTCGCGACATTAACATAACTTAATGCGGCGATAATGGTACTCCGAATGGTGTTTGATTCTGCTATGCATTCTGGACATGGCGTCGTATTTTCGAACTACGCTGGAGGGGGAAAATACCGATAATTAAATACTTCGACGTTAATATAAATTCCTAAAAGTAAATGTGACCAACAACATCTTACCTTTTTTTGGTACCGAATACAAAGGTGTCGTTTGTTTTTTCAATAGCTCAAACGGTACCCGTGTTACTGTTAATCGAAGATAATATACACATATAACGTCGGCTAGGCGATAGTAGTTCTTCGCGTCATTAACATAACATACTGCGGAGGTATTCGTACTCTAATGGAGTTTGATTCCGCTATGCATTCTGGACGTCGGCGTCGAATTTTCGAACTACGATGGTGGGGGAAAATACAGATAATTAAATCCTTCCACGTTAAATATAATTCCTAAAACTAAGTGTGACTAACGAAATCTTACCCTTTTTCGGTACCGAATACAAAGTTTGGGTTTGATATTTCAATAGCTCAATCGGTTCCCGTGTTACTGTTAAACAAAGCGAATATATGCCTAATACGTCGGTTTGGCGATAGCAGATCTTCGCAACATTAAAATAACAAAATGCGGCATTTGTCGTACTCTAAACGGCGTACGACACTGCAGTGTAATCCCGAGGGCGGCGTCGAATATAAGAACTTCGATGGTGTGGGCAAATACTGATAATTAAATCCCTCCACGTTAAAAATAATTCCTAAAACTAAATGTGACCATCGAAACCTTACCTTTTTTTGGTACCGAATACAAAGTTGTGCTTTGGTTTTTCAATAGCTCAAATGATAACCATTGTTACTGTTAAACGAAGCTAATATACACATATAACGTCCCTCATGGAGATAGTATTTATCCGCGATATTCACGTAGCGTACGGGTACGATACTCGTACTCGAAATGGAGTACGATTCTGCTATGCATTCTGGAAATCGGCGCCGAATTTTCGAACTACGCTGGTGGGGGCAAATACAGATAACTAAATATTGCGACTTTAAAAATATTCCCTACAAATATTTGTTCCCAACGAAATCTTACCGTTTTTGGTTCACGAATATAAATGAGTGCTTGGTTCTTCAATATCACACACGGTTCCCGTGTTACTGTTAAACGAAGTGAATATACAAATATAACGTCGGCTAGGTGATAGTAGTTCTTCGCGACATTCACTTAACATACTGCGGCGATACTCGTACTCCAAATAGAGTATGATTGTGCTGTGCATTCTGGACTTCGGCGCCGAATTTCCGAACTACTATGTTGGGGAAAATACAGATACTTAAATACTTCGATGTTAATTATAATTCCTAAAACTAAATGTGACCAACGAAATCTTACCATTTTTTGATACCGAATAGAACGGTGTGCTTTGTTATTCAAAACTCAAACGTTACCGGTCGTACTGTTAAACGAAGCGAATATACAAATATAACGTCGGCTAGGTGATAGTATTTCTACGCGATTTTCACGTTACGCACCGGTACGATACTGGCACTCGAAATGGAGA
>NW_017101201.1:0-633 GCF_001263275.1 Habropoda laboriosa
CCTTTAACGGTAACGCGGCAACCGTGTGATATATTGAAGAACCAAGCATACCTTAATATAAGGCATCAAATAATTCTAAGATTTCGATGGTCACATTAAGTTTTAGGAATTATTTTTAAAGTCAAAATATTTAGTTATCTGTATTTGCCCCGACCATCGTAGAGAGAAAATTCGACGCCGATGTCCAGAATGCACACGAGAAATGTACTCCAATTAGAGGACGAGAATCGTCCCTGCATGACATGCGATGGTCGCGAAGAACTACTATAACCAGGTGCGACGGTATATATGTATATTCGCTTGGTTTAACAGTAACACGGCAACCATGTGAGATATTGAAGAACCAAGCACAACTTCTTTTTCGGGACCAAAAAGAGGCAAGACTTCGTTGGTCACATTTAGTTTTAGGAATTATATTTAAATTCGAAGTATATAGTTATCTGTATCTGCTAACACCTTAGTTCTAAAATACGACGCCGTCATCCAGAATACATAGCGGAATCGTACGCCATTTAGAGTTTGAATATCGCCGCTGTATATTATGTGAAAGTCTCGAAGAACTACTATCCCCTAGCCGACGTTATAGGTGTATACTCGCTTCGTTTAACAGAAACACGGTAGATACTGAAATCA
>NW_017101202.1:0-1159 GCF_001263275.1 Habropoda laboriosa
CCGAAAACGAAGGTGTGGTTTGTTTTTTCAATAGCACAAATGGTTCCCGTGTTTCTGTTAAACGATGCGAATATACACATATAACGTCGCTCATGGTTATAGTTGTTGTCCGCGACCTTCGTATATCATACTGGGACGATTCTCGTCCTCTAAATGGCCTACGTTTCTACTCTGCATTCTGGACACCGGCGTCATATTTTCGAAATACGACGGTGGGGGCAAATACAGATAATTAAATATTTCGACGTTAGTATTAATTCCGAAACATAAATGTGACCAACGAAATCTTACCTTTTTTTTTGTTCCCGTATATACAGGTGTGCTTGTTTCTTCAATATCTCACACGGTTGCCGTGTTACTGTTAAACGAAGCGAATAAACACATATGACGTCCGCTAGGCGATAGTAGTTCTTCGCGACTTTCACATAATATACTGCGGCGATATACGTACTCTAAATGGTGTTTGATTCTGCTATTCATTCTGGCCGTCGGCGTCGAATTTTCGAACTACGATGGTGGGGGAAAATACAGATAATTAAATATTTCGTCGTTTGAAATAATTCCAACAAATAAAAGTTCCCAACGAAACCTTACCTTTTTTTGGTACCGAATACAAAAGTGTGGTTCGTTTTTTTAAAAGCTCAAACGTTTCCTGTGTTACTATTAAACGAAGCGAATAAACACATATGACGTCCGCTAGGCGATAGTAGTTCTTCGCGACTTTCACATAATATACTGCGGCGATATACGTACTCCAAATAGAGCATGATTCTGCTATGCATTCTGGACATCGGCGCCGAATTTTCGATCTACAATGTTGGGCAAAATACAGGTAATTAAATATTTCGAATTTAAATATAATTCCTTCAGCTTAATGTATCCAATGAAATCGTACATTTTATTGATCCCGAATATACAGGTGTTCTTGGTTCTTCATTATCTCACACAGTTGCCGTGTTACTGTTAAACGAAGAGAATATACACCTATAACGTCGGCTAGGCGATAGTAGTTCTTCGCGAGTTTCACATAACATACTGCGGCGATATTCGTACTCTATTGGAGATTGATTCTGCTAGGCATTCTGGACGTGGCGTCGAATTTTCGAACTACGATGGTGGGGGAAAATACAGATAATTAAATATTTCGACTTTAAAAATA
>NW_017101202.1:1197-1495 GCF_001263275.1 Habropoda laboriosa
ACCGAAAACGAAGGTGTGGTTTGTTTTTTCAATAGCACAAATGGTTCCCGTGTTACCGTAAAACGAAGCGAATTTACACATGCAACGTCGGGCTAGGAGATGGTAGTTCTTCGTGTCTTTCACATAACATACTGCGGCGATATTCGTACTCTAATTGTGTCTGATTCTGCTATCCATTCTGGACGTGGCGTCGAATTTTCGAACTACGATGTGGGGGAAAATACAGATAATAAAATATTTCGACTTTAAAAATATTCCCTCCAACTATTTGTTCCCAACGAAATCTTACCTTTTTTGG
>NW_017101202.1:1582-1853 GCF_001263275.1 Habropoda laboriosa
AACGTCGCACATGGTTATAGTAGTTCTTCGCGACCTTCGCATATCATACTGGGACGATTCTCGTCCTCTAATTGCAGTATATTTCTGCTGTGCATTCTGGACATCGGCGACGAATTTTCTCTCTACGATGGTAGGGGCAAATACAGATAACAAAATATTTCAACTTTAAAAATATTCCCTACAAGTAATTGTTCCCAAAGAAATCTTGTCTTTTTTTGGTACCGAATACGAAGGTCTGGATTGTTCCTTCAATAGCTCAAACGGTTCCCGT
>NW_017101202.1:2977-3637 GCF_001263275.1 Habropoda laboriosa
GGGAAAACACAAATAATAAAATATTTCTGCGTTCCAAATAATTCCACAAATAAATGTTCCCGACGAAACCTTACCTTTTTTTGGTGCCGAATACAAAGGTGTGTTCTGTTTTTTCAATAGCTCAAACGTTTCCGGTGTTACTGTCAAACGAAGCGATTATACACCTATAACGTCGCGCTTGGAGATTGTATTCCTTCGCGACTTTCACGTAATGTACCGGTACAGTACTCATACTCTAAACAGAGTACATTTCTGCTATGCATTCTGGACGTCGGCGCCGAATTTTCGAACTACGATGTGGGGGACATACAGATTATTAAATATTTCAACTTTAAATATAATTCCTTCAGCTAAATGTATCCAACGAAATCGTACCTTTTTGTGGTACCGAAAACAAAGTTGTGGTTTGACATTTCAATATCTCCTACGGCTGCCGTGTTACTGTTAAACGAAGCGAGTATACACCAATAACATTGGGCTTGGTGATAGTAGTTCTTCGCGATCTTCTCGTATCGTACCGGTACGTTACTCGTACACTATATGGAGTACGATTATTCTATGCATTCTGGACGACGCCGTCGAATTTTAGAACTACGGTGGTGGGGGCAAATACAGATAACTAAATATTTCGACTTTGAAGATAATCCCTTCAGCTAAATG
>NW_017101203.1:0-1629 GCF_001263275.1 Habropoda laboriosa
TGTTTATTCGCTTCGTTTAACAGTAAGATGGCAACGGTGTTAGATTTTGAAGAACCAAGCACATCTTTATATTCGGGATGGTAAAATTTCAAGATTTCCTTGGTTACATTTAGCTGAAGGAATTATATTTAAAGTCGAAATATTTAATAATATGGTTTTCCCCCCACATCGTAGCCCGAAAATTACACTCCGATGTCCAGAATGCACAGCAGCAATGTACTCCAATTAGAGGACGAGAATCGTTCCAGTTTGACATGCGATGGTCGCGAAGAACTACTATTGCCTAGCCGAACTTATAGGTGTATATTCCCTTCGTGTAACAATAACACGGCTACCGTGTGAGATATTGCAGAACCAAACACAACTTCGTATTCGTTACCAAAAAGAGCCAAGAATTCGTTGGTCACATTTAGTTTTAGGAATAATTTTTATAGTCGAATTATATTGTTATCTGGTTTTGCCCCCACCATCGTACAGAGAGAATTCGACGACGATGTCTAGAATGCATAGCAGAACCGTACGCCATTTGGAGGACGAGAATCGTCCCAGTATGATATGCGAAGGTCGCGTAGAACTATTATTACCATGTGCGACGTAAGGAATGTGTATTCGCTTCGTTTAACAGTAACACGGGAACCGCTTGAGCTAAAAAAAATGAACCACACATTCATATTCGGTACCAAAAAATGGTAAGATTTCGTGGGGAACATTTATTTGTTGGAATTATTTCTAACGTCGAAATATTTAATTATCTGTATTTGCCCCCACCATCGTATTTCGAAAATTCGACGCCGATGTCCGGCATCCATAGCAGAAATGTACTCCACATAGAGAACGAGAATCGTACCGGTCCGTTGCGTGAAAATCGAGAAGGAATAGTATCTCCAAGCGTGACGACATATGTGTATATTCGCTTCGTTTAACAGTGACATCGGCAACGTTTGAGATATTGAAAAAACGAAGCACACCTTTGTACTCGATACCAAAAAATGGTAAGACTTCGTTGGTCACATTTAGTATTAGGAATTAATATTAACGTTGAAATAATTAATTATCTGTATTTTCCCCCACCATCGTAGTTCGTAAATTCGACGCCACGTCCAGAATGCATAGCGGAATCAAACACCATTAGAGTACGAATATCGCCGCATTATGTTATCTTAATGTCGCGAAGAACTACTATCGCCTAACCGACGCCATTTGTGTACATTCGCTTCGTTTAACAGTAACACGGGAACCGTGTGTGATATTGAAGAACCAAGCACACATTTATAATCGTGACCAAAAAACGGTAAGATTTCGTTGGGAACAAGTATTTGTAGGGAATATTTTTAAAGTCGTAATATTTACTTATCTGTATTTGCCCCCACCATCGTACAGAGAGAATTCGACGACGATGTCTAGAATGCATAGCAGAACCGTACGCCATTTGGAGGACGAGAATCGTCCCAGTATGATATGCGAAGGTCGCGTAGAACTATTATTACCATGTGCGACGTAATGTATGTGTATTCGCTTCGTTTAACAGTAACACGGGAACCGCTTGAGCTAAAAAAAATGAACCAGACATTCATATTCGGTACCAAAAAATGGTAAGATTTCGTGGGGAACATTTATTTGTTGGAATTA
>NW_017101204.1:0-24732 GCF_001263275.1 Habropoda laboriosa
CACACGAGAGATCGGTGAGAGATTAAATTTGTCGAATTCGACTGTTTATGGCCATTTGAAAGGCATGGGCTTAACCTCGAAGCTCGATGTGTGGGTGCCCCATGTCCTTACGGAGCGAAATTTGTGTCGTCGCGTTGACGCGTGTGATTCGCTCCTCAAACGTCAAGAAAATGATCCATTTTTGAAGCGGATTATTACTGGGGACGAAAAATGGGTTGTATACAACAATGTTAAACGCAAGAGGTCATGGAGCAAAAAAGATGAACCGGCTCAAAGCGTGTCAAAAGCCAACATTCACCAAAAAAAGGTGATACTCTCCGTTTGGTGGGATGTCAAAGAAATCGTTTTTTTTGAGCTTTTGCCGGACAATACAACGATTAATTCAGAAGTCTATTGTCATCAGCTGGACAAATTGAATGATTCACTTAAAGAGAAGAGGCCCGAATTAATCAACAGGAAGGGTGTAGTGTTCCACCAGGATAATGCGAGACCTCACACAAGTTTGGTCACTCACCAAAAACTTTTACAGCTTGAATGGGACGTACTGCAACATCCACCATATTCTCCAGATCTGGCGCGTTCCGACTACTATTTGTTCCGGTCCCTGCAAAATTTTTTGGATGGCAAAACCTTTACCTCAAATGAAGATGTCAAAAACCACCTGAACCAGTTTTTTGCCAGCAAGGACCAAAACTTTTATGAGAGGGGAATTATGTTACTGCCAGAAAGATGGCAAAAGGTGTTGGACCAGAATGGCCAATATATAATTTAATAAAATATTTATTCATTATACGAAAACTGTCTTTCATGTTCCCCAAAAAAAACGAAATGACTTTCCGAACAACCCAATATTTTGACAAATAAAACTTCCTCAATTACTTTGCAGGCGTTCAATTTTTCTTAGAAATATCCTGTTTCTCTTAATTTACATAGTGATTCCAAACTTTTAGCCGGTAGTGTAGACTCTAGGCTAGTTTTGTTTTTGCGTAGTGTCACTAGGTTCGGCCCTCCACTCTCGTAAGCGATTGCATTAGATTGTGCAACCGCGCTCGCCCCCTCCACGTCTATGCTGCGTTCCTTTGTTCCTTACACACAGCTTCCAGTCTCTCGGGAAAACTCTAATAGAACGAACGCTTAAGTGGGCCATCTACCTTCTTTTGCCGCGCTTCCCCCTCTTAAGGAGAGCTCTGCCTCGAGGGAAGGCTAAGGAAGGCCAAATTGCCAAGGGTGCCCTCTTGACGAGGAATTTTGTCGAAGGATGTACAGTGGGTCACAAAATTATTCGCTCAGTCGTTAATACGGTAAAGTTGAATTAAGTAACCAGACAACAAAGGACTTTTTCAGACTTCTTGTTTTGAATATACATTATTTACAGTTCAATATAACAAAATCGTAAAAAAAAGTGAAAAGTTTTAATTTATAATTGCAAAAAAACGAATGATAACAAATCTTTACACTTTTTCACGTCACAAAATTATTCGCTCACGCTACGAACCAACCAAAACAAATGCAGTCGATGTGACCTTGATAGGCATTTGTTTATGATTCTTGATGAAAGTAATCAGTATAACGTAGACCAGTGGTTAAGAAGCATTAGTTTTTATTTACAATTTTTCGTTTCAACAATTCAGTGTTATGGGTAGGAAAAGTGAAGAAATAAATCTGGAGGTCAGAAAAATAATTATTTTTCATTGGAAAAATGGAAAATCCATCAGGAATATTGGAGAAATTGTTTGCAAAAGTTATTCTACAGTGCGATACATTATAAAACGTTACGTAGAAGAAGGACGAGTAGAAAATAAAACAGGCCGTGGTAGGAAAAAGATATTAAATTCTGCAGAAGAGCGATTTGTAGTGAGGAAAGTCAAAGGAGATCCAAAAATGAGTGCTCCTCAAATCAACGCACTTCTTCAAGATTTTTCTGGAAAAGAAGTTTCCCATGAAACAGTTAGAAGAACATTGCGAAATAACGGGTACAACGGCCGCGAAGCAAGGAAGAAACCTTACATAAATGAAATTAACAGAAAGAAAAGAATAGAATTCGCGAAAAACTATATTTCAAAGCCTTCTGAATTTTGGCATAATGTCATCTTTTGCGATGAAAGCAAATTTAAGATTTGGGGCTCCGACGGTCCGCAAAAAGTTTGGCGAAAACCAAACACAGAGTTGCATCCGAAGAATTTGTGTAGTACTGTTAAACACGGGGGCGGTCATATAATGGTTTGGGGCTGCATTAGTTATCATGGTGTGGGTAATCTGCAAATTATTACAGATACAATGGACAAAATAATGTACTTAAATATTTTAAAAGAAAATTTAAAGCAAAGTGCTCAAAAGATGGGGATCTTAAACGTTTTCCACTTTTATCAAGACAACGACCCCAAGCACAAATCGAAAGTAGTGCAAGAATGGCTGTTATACAATTGCCCAAAAATAATGAAAACTCCACCTCAGTCTCCGGATTTAAATCCAATCGAGATGGTATGGAATATATTAGATACTAAAATACGTAAACACTATGATTATTTGTTTGATCAATCGACCACCACCTATATCTACCCCCGTTTTTTTTTCCTTACATAAACAATTTAATCCATCGAAAAGGGCGAGATTCGGTATTAAATTTGATAAATTATGTGAGTCAGAATCAGGTTATTGTTATGACTTTAAAAAATATAGAGGTAGTGATAAAATAAATTCTAATGATAGTGCATCTGAAACTGTTGTCAAAGGGTCACAGTCAGTGTTACACACTGTTGGCAGTGGTACTCTTCACTAAAACTATTTAGAACTTTACGTAACAGTGAAACTAATGCCGTTGGGACAGTACGTTTGAACAGAAAGAATATGTTGAAAGATTTTGTTAAAGCAAAATTAAAAAAGGGAGAATGTAGAATGAGAAGCTGCAATGGAATACTGGCATTAAAATGGAAAGATAAACAAGGCGTTCGTATTATTTCTACAAAACACGAAACAGCAGAAATGACTGAACAAGGCAAAAATTAATTCAATCCTACTTCGAAACCAAAATGTGTCGTTGAGTACAACAAAGGAATGATTGGTATTGATCGGCAAGACCAAATGCTAGCGTGCTTTCCTGTTATGAGAAGATATACGAAAAGATACTGAAAAGTTTTCTTTTACGTGTTTGATATTGCACATATTTAACTCCTACGTTACCAGAATATTAAGGACGAGGACGATTATCGAACGGAGATTTACCACAGAGACTGCACGCGCAACATTGGGGTCATTTTCCCAAGCATATTGACCCAACACCATCGAAATCAAAGCCATCAAGAGCCTGTAAATTATTAATTTTCTGACATTTTTTCAAAACGTTAATAATTTAAAATAAGGATTTATTCAGAAATTCTAATAAAATGTTAGTGATTTATGGTAATTTGTTTTATTATTAAAGTTTACGTTAATCCAATCGTCTTAAGTCATTCCGTCAATCTCAATTTCCCAAATCCTACATATACAAAAAGGAAACGGAATTAAATTAGTGTTTACAGCAAATAAACGTATAGCTACTTTACAGGTAGCCGCAAGATGTTACTTTTTCCCGTTTCGCGAGCGGGTATTTAACACGTTCCCTGCCGCGTGGGGCGTATGCGCCCCACGCTGAACTTTCCGTTCAAGCCATTTTTACCCGCAGGTATTTAATTTAAAGCAGGGTGTAAATTTATTTACAGGGTGTCCCGTAAAGAGTGTAACACCCGGAAATGGGGGGTTGCTGGGGTGACTCTAAACAATTGTTTCCTTGACCAAAATGTTGGTTGAAGCTTCGTTTTTGAATTATTAACGAAAAACACTGGCCAATCAGAGCGCGCGTAGAGCCCGCGCTCAGGCACGAGCGAACAGAGATTCACCCGCGCTCTATCGTGAACAAGCGTACGCGTGAATCTCTAATGAAAGAACCAAGCCGGACTAGACGAGGGTGTAGATTTGGTCTTTATCAGTGAGTCAAATAAGATTTTGGATACCTGGGTCCCGGACTGCGATGGGGACGCGGCTATCTGGATTACCTCGATGGGAATGACTACGATGGGGGGGAGCAGTCCACTGCAGCTGCAAAATCAATGCAAAATCCCCGTTATGGGGCACTGATCGGTGGGATGGAAGGGGTATGCTGGTGGCAAACTTTTGCACCACCAATGAGCTATTTCCGGTTATTGCTAGTGGAGGAAATACGCACGAGAGGGCTGGCCGGGGCTCGGTTATCGACTTTATGATATGCTCGCGCAATATTGCCAGGGAGGCGGGGCCTAGTCGCATACTTACCAAGTACACTGGCTCTGATCACAAGTATGTAGTACACCGTATTTGCCCGCAAGGAGGGCACACCTCTGGACGATGGAGACCCCCACCGGGTACGGTTAGGCCGGGAGATTTTGTCACAGCTGCTGAAGGAGTCTTCGAAAACGATGACGGGTGGCTGGTTGGTTTGGAACCTCAACAGATGGTGAGGGCGGTGGTTGACGCGCTGAGTAGAGCTGCAGAAAAGAGCCGTGGGAGGGTCCCAGATGTCCTGCACAACAAAACGGCAAACTACTGGTGGAACGATAATATAGCGGCGTTTAGAAGAGATGTTTTTAAGGCCAAGAGAAGAGCTGTTAGGCTGAGGGGGAGAAGGGGGATACCCCGCAGTATTTAGAAGCAAAGGACATTTATAAGAAAATCAGAGGAGCCCTAACGAGAGCAATAAAGGAGGTAAAGAAAGCCGCGTGGGCCAAAATGTGTGACATAGTGGACGCGGACGTGTGGAGACGCTTATATAAAACAGTAATGAAGGTCATCAAAGGTGGGAGAGATATACCTAGAATGAATAGCGACACGTCGGTTGGACTTGCCCGCGGTTTGTTCGTGACAGATGCCCAATGCCGGTTCGATGTGGCTATGGTGGATAGCCACGTGGAATTAAGGAAGGAGGTTACGGTTAAGGAGATGCTTGAAGCAGCCGGCAAGGTGAGACCGGGGAAGGTCCGCGGGGTGGACGGGGTTATCACGGAGGCAATCAAAGAGATAGTTGGGCGCTGACGACATCGGGTTGTGCAGCTATTCTCCGGTTGCTTTGGTACGGGAACGTTTCCAAAGCAGTGGAAGATTACCCGGCTTGTTTTCCTACCTAAGAAGAAAGTATTGACGGGGAAGGAATCCGAGTACCGCCCCCTCTGCATGCTTCCAGCCATGGGGAAATGGCTCAAATAGGTAATAAAGGAAAGGATAAACCAAGCCCTGGAAAAAGACGGAGACCTGGCGGTAAACCAGTACGGGTTTAGAAAAAAGCTGAGCACGGTATACGCCATGAGAAGCGTGCTGGAAGTGTGGGACGAAGCCTCGAGGGCGAGGGCGCATTGTCTATTAGTCACGATTGACGTCAAAAACGCGTCCAACTCGCTAAGGTGGCGTGACGTGGTGACAGCGATAGAAGAGAGAGGTTTCCTTCAGTCTCTGAGGAGGCTAATAAGGGTCTACCTGAAAGATAGGGTGGTCGCAGTATAGATGGGGAAGAAATGGAAACATATAAATGTCTACGCGGGAGTCCCACAAGGGTCGGTGATCGGACCCATCCTTTGGAACGTCGTCTGCAATGGGGTAGGAGTGCAAACTGGTTGGCTACGCGGATGACGTGGCTCTGGTCGTAGTAGGTGGCAACACGGACATTGTAAGGCAGAGGGCCCAAGACGCGATGTGCGTCTTATTGGACTGGTATGGGAGTAAGGGGCTCTAAATAGCCCAGCACAAAACCGAAATGGTCCTGTTGACGGGTAGAGAGATTTGGAGAAACTTTGGTATAAGGTTCAGGGATGTGGATGTGGCGTGTAAAGAGGTGGTAAAATATCTGAGACTTTATATTCCCACCAATAGAGTATTCAGAAAGCGCGTGGAGCAGGTAACGATGAGAGCACTTCGGATTGCGAGGACACTCGCCGGGCTCACCCCAAATGTGGGTGGTCCAGGGGTAGTTGCACGAAGGCTGTACTACAGGGTGGCCCAATCGGTAGTACTGTACGCAGCGCCAGCTTGGCACGAAGGCGTTAAATTTAATACTAATGTCAAAAGGTTGAAAATGGTACGGAAGATGGCCCTAACCCGAGTGATAAGGGCCTATAGGTCTACTTTTTTGTCATTGCCGGGGAAATCCCTGGCATCTATTGATCGAGGAAATGAGGAGAATTTATGAAAGGGCGGCCGGCAAGGCCACGGCACGAGGAGTGGGCGAAGAGTCGTGGAGGCCCCCGAGAGAAGCGAGATTATGCGAGAGGAAAGAGAGAAGACCATGGAGGCGTGGCAAGAGGCGTGGATACACTCTGCCTACGGAAGGTGGACTTATAAAATGATCCCAAATGTGAGAAAGTGGGTAGAGGTGTCCGATGGGGTGTGGGAGTTTCACTTCACCCAATTCCTTACCTGGCACGGGTGCTTCAACGCGTTTAGGGAAAAAATTGGAAAGACTGTGTCCCCGAGATGTTAGACGATGCGTACCATACGGTATTTAAATGCACCCGGTGGGATGAAAATCGGGAGAGGTTGGCGGGGGAGCTAGCAGGGCAACCAACAACAATTGGGAGCTGCAAAAAGGCGCTTGCGGGAAAGGATCGTAAGAAGAGGAAGGCGTGGAGAAACTTCGTGAGGGAAATCCTCACGGAAAAGGAAACGCAGGAAAGACGGAGGGAGAGGGACGGGCGTGCAAATGTGCGAGAGTAGCCCCCCCCCCTGCCCCAGATTTCTAGTCAAAATATAGTCATTTTTCTAGTCAGCGGTTTCTGGACATCGCAAGGGATGTTTCTTGGATTAACGTGGGACCTTCCTGCGATGTGACTTTCATTTATTACTGCAACCTATGTATGTCGATTTTGGTTAGATGGTTGTTCTGATTTGTTATATTGCCTCTCTACAGCATTTTATTTCATATGCCATCCTATTTATTTATTTATTAAACTCTGTATATAAATCTATTTTAAGTTTCTACACGCATATATATACACGTATGTATTTAATTATTTAACTGGGACACACACACACACACACAAAAATACCTACCTGTGATACATGAGAAGCGGTCAAAGCGCATCGTAGTCCCCCAGGATGCGGCACTTTTGCGAAGATTTGGCGCACGAGGTACAACATCTAAAAAAGGCGAGCCCCTCGTTGTAACGCCACGCAGTAGTCCCGAGGGGGAAATTCAGCCGGCGCCCAGAAGAGGAAGGGGGAGAGGTTTTACTGGGTAGTAGGAGACATCTTCCTGAGTCCTACAGGACCAGATACACACCTGGTCTGCGTAAACGCATTTCCCCTCCACCGATTAAAAAAAAAGGCTCTCATCTCCTGAAGCCGCCCCACTCTCATCTTCCACTGCACCATCCTCTTCCCCTGCGGACTTTCAAGAATTATTTAAAGAAATTTCCTACTTCGCTAAGAAGGTAATTCCTGTTGTCAAATCCCTCAGTCCAAAATTGGCGGCATGTCACTCCTTTTCCGACAAATTAGAAGTCCTGGTGGAGGCAGTACAGCTTCTATTTTCATATATATTCACGTTCCCTCTTCAATTCCCAGGGGTTATGATGACTTGGAACGCTTGTTCACTGCAATCAAAGACTCTCGAATTGGAAATGTTCACATTTACTAACAATGTAATGGTTGCCACTATCCAAGAAACGTGGCTAACTCCGGGTATCAGTGTTTCTCTGCGCGATTATCATATTGTCAGGAAGGATCGTTGTAGAGGACACCAGGATGGTGGTGTGCCATCCTTATCCATAAAAACATTGGCTTCTGTCGTTTCTCACTGTCCACTCCGGACAATATCGAGGCGATTGCGGTCAAACTAACACAATATAATGTAGTTGTGATTTTTGCTTATTGCACTGATAGGGCATTGGACCAGGGGGCTCCTTTCCCTTTTATCATTGGCACTGACCTCAACGCTAAGCATTCAAGATGGAACAACACTTGCTGCAATTCCAATGGCAGAATTCTTGATGCTCACTTGGGGAGGGGCGCCTATTCTATCTTCTACCCGGACTCACACACACGTTTTGTTCCTTTCTGGAACCCTTCCACCATTGATTTTTTCCTGTCTAATCTGAAGTAGCTGATGACCTTAACTCCGACCATCGTCCTGTCCTGCTTACTCCCATAATGACTAACATGACTGCTACCTCTGTCCCGGTCACTAACTGGGACAAATATCGGCAGTTTTCTGCCAACATTAACCCTTTGGCTACATTTTACGTATCAGAACATCATGCATTTCTTTGGGCATAGTCGCACATGACGTTCTGATACGTCGTTGAAACTAAGACGAGATTTAACTAGTTCATTCTGGTTTATTTCAAAGTAATGCGTATCTGTTGCAGCAGAACAAATAATTTCAGTATTTTGGTGAACCTTGTTTGGGATACACAACCCCATAATGGCAGAAATAGAGAATATATTTTATCAAAGTGATAGCGACAGTTTTAATGAAAGTAGTGATCTTGAACAATCTGATGAAGAATTTTTTAATGATCCTTTAAGGGACGAATGGCACCAGGCCATTGCGGTCGAATTAGGATCGATACTAAAAAACGATACCTGGAAAATCGTTGAGCACCCGAAAAGCGCGAGAGTAATCGGAAGCCGAATCGTTTTGCGAAATAAGTATAAGCCAAACGGTGAAATTGACCGTCGGAAGACGAGGATAGTAGCGCGCGGATTTTCTCAGCGTTACGGAATTGATTTCAATGAAACTTTCGCCCCTGTTGCGCGTTTGGAATCAGTCAGAGTCATGGCTGCTCTCGCGGCTGAAGATACAGTCTGTTTCACAAGAGCGTGGACGCGATATCTGTGAAATTTGATACCCAATACAGCAAAGATTGTGCCAGTCCAAACATACAATGTCTCCTCTAATACGCAATAGCCCCAATTCTCTTAGTATCATTTCTGTCACTGAGAAGTTCAAATCATTTCGAGATGAGTGCCGTATACGCTAAACGATTCGAAGCAGTATTCTTGTGCCAGCACCTGAAAGGGCCAAAAATGAGTGTTAGAAATGCAGCAAAATATCTGCACAAGTCTCGCGAATTTGTAAATAAGTGGGTGCAACGTTATAAAGAGACAAATTGTGTCGATGATCTCCCTGATCGAGGTTCGAAGCGAGCTACGACAAAAAGGGATGATAAAGCAATTCTGCAGCTTTTTTCGAAAAATCCGACACTTTCCTTACGTAAAGCGCAAGCAATGTTAGCAAAAAAGGGCATAAAAATAGGCATAGTAACAATTAAACGTCGGTTGGAAGAAAATAAAGTTGCTTGGCGTAGTACACTTTCGAAGCCGTTGCTTTCAACAAAGCACGTCGGAAAACGGTTGGCGTGGGCACATGAAAACGTTTGTCGTGATTGGAACAATGTCGTGTTCAGCGATGAGGGCTTGGACTCCTATAAAACGAGCCTGGTCTGCCCATGGAAATCCAGTCATCCAAAGAAGCATTAAACACCCAATAAAAGTTCATGTTTGGGGGTGCTTCAACAGTCGGGGTTTCGGAACTTTGTGCGTCTTTACGGATAATTTAAATGCCCAGAAGATGCTTAAACTGTACCAAAGGGGTCTCTTAGTATCGGTGAAACATTGGTTTAAAAGAACCAGAGATCATTGGATACTTCAAGAGGACAACGACCCCAAACATCGAAGCCGCCTTTGTACGGAGTGGAAAACAGCGAATAGTGTCAACGTGTTGGATTGGCCATCTCAGTCCCCCGATGCCAATCCAATCGAAAATGTTTGGTCTCTCATGAAGTACAAACTCCGAGGAAAGCGCATTTTAAAATTGAAGACGCTAGTTCGCCGTATTCGAGAAATATGGAGATCTCTTCCTGTCTCATACGCTGCAAAGCTGGTTGAAAGTATGCCCAGACGTTGTGAAGCAATAATCGCTAATGGTGGTGACTGGACACATTATTAAGCAAGTGCGTATTAGTTCTTTAAATGTACTTTCGACCTAACAACCTTTTTTACAGAAAAGATTTATTTGCACTCAGATATCGCGTCCACGCTCTTGTGGAACAGACTGTAATTTAAAAATTCATCAAATAGACGTGACGTCGGCATACTTGAACGGTAAACTCGACGAAGAAATTTTTATGGAAGTCCCCTGTCACGTTGAGAGAGCCTTAGATATTTTAGCCGAAAACGAAGAGGGGGACAATGATGTAAGGATGAAAGCCATCGAAATGCGACGTAATTTAAGAAGCGGAGATAAAGTTTATTCGATGCGAAGAGCTCTATACGGCTTAAAACGGGCCGGTCGTAGTTGGCATCATCGTTTAGACGAAGAATTAAGAGGGTATGGATTACTTCCGAGCACGGCCGATCCGTGCGTCTATTATCAAGGTCGAGGGGAAGATGGTTCTCGTCTACGTGGACGATATTCTAATAGTCTCGCGCGACCTCGATAAGATAAACGACTTCAAAGGCTATATCGGAAATATATTTGATATCAGGGACTTAGAGGAGATAAAATGCTGTTTAGGAATAGAGTTTAATCGTACCGAGCAATCGATACAATTGCATCAGCGAGGTTACATAAAAGACTTACTGGAACGTTTCGGCATCGTTCCGAGCAATCGATACAATTGCATCAGCGAGGTTACATAAAAGACTTACTGGAACGTTTCGGCATGTCTAATTGTAAACCGATATCGACTCCGTTAGATCTAAGTAAAAGGGTACAAAAGGAACCTGAGGATACGGACGAAAAGGACAAAAATTTACCGTATCGAGAACTCATAGGTTCTCGTTAAGGGGGGAAACCAGTTTAGATGTCTCAAAAAATCGAAATTTTTTTTATTCTATAAATTATTAGTAAAACTATTCAGGAATATGTTCCCAAAGTTTCAAATAAAAATTGCCAGCGGGGCGTCAACAAGGGGATACGCAGATGCCGACTGGGGCAATTGTACGGAAGACCGAAAGTCTTTTACGGGATATTGTTTTGTCCTTGCAGGTGCCGCCGTTTCTTGGGCGTCTAAGAGACAGAAAACCGTAGCTCTCTCTTCCGTCGAAGCGGAGTATATGAGTATGAGCGAGGCCACGAAAGAGGCTATATATTTGCGGCGTTTTCTGCGCACGTTAGGTTTTGAATCACAATCGAGGATTCAATTATATTGCGATAACCAGGGTGCGATTAAACTTGCGGAGAATCCCGTATTTCATAACCGTACGAAACACATTGATGTAAGGCATCACTTTGTTCGCGACGCTTTGAGAGACAAAGCGATAGAGTTAAAGTATGTACCGACCGGCGAAATGGTGGCCGACGTACTCACAAAGGGCCTGCCGGGTCCGAGACATAGGGACTTGTCCGAAAGGCTCGGATTAGATTTTCAAGAGGAAAATGAGCCGTAAAAAGTCCCGTCTCGAGGGGAAGTGTTGTGCCGTCACGCGAATATCGGCTCGGCACTTTGAAGTGCCGCCTCGGTGGCGCGTGCGATCCGGGACTTTTGGTTTAACGGCCGGGCGTGCGTCATCGTCGCGTATAAAGACGGCGGACGAGCCGTCGTCGGTGTGCACAAATATTACATCGCCTGTCGCAGCAAGACATTTGTATCGTTAACAAAACCAAATTGCTAACGCTAACTTGCATGACCATACCTTCTGACCGGTTTTCAGAAAAATCATTAAAAAACCAAAATTGATTCTACCGCTAATGGATGTAAATGGAAACTTCCATTTGTTAGATTTATCAATCAGTTAGATATAACAAAAATTAATCTAAGGCCTTACTAGGAAGTATATATTACTTTTGTATATGTTCGGAGAAATCCGTTTAGCCTTACCACCTCTGTTTAGTAAAGATCTAAATGTTTATGATAGGTGACAAAAGGCCCTTTGGTCCCAAGCGGGGTTGTAGACAATATTAGGGCATTGCGTAGGAGCATTCTCAGTCGGTAGACAGTGCTCTTACCATCAAATAGAAAAGCGAACTTTCCTTATGTCCAATAAAAAGTTTATAGTTTAGATGAAAGGATTATTAATTATTTAACAACCAATAACTCCCATAATCCAATACCATTCAAGTAATGCTGATAAAGCTCAGCTAATAACTGAGCATTTTAACGGGGTTTACTCAGTGGCGTTCTCTGCCGTATCCCTGGTACAAAGTGTTATAAACCAGGAGGTTAGAGGTTTTCATGAAAAGGAATTGGCCTCCCCCAAATATTCCTTACTGCCATGAAGCTCAAATTTAAAAAATCCAGCAGCTGGGACAAGATATCCCCCGACATGATTAAACGTGCTTCTCCTAAAGTTGATGTCCAACTGTACTATATTTTCCGAGCTGGCATTCGTTTGAGTTATTTTCCTTTGGCCTGGAAAATAGCTAAAGTGGTGCCTCTCCCTAAGACAGGTAAAAATCATAAATTGGCCTCAAACTACAGACCTATTAGTCTGTTACCTGTTTTGGCTAAGATTTAAAAAAAAATAATCTACTCAATATTAAACGCACATATCCTAGATAATAATATTCTCATCGATTCACAATTCGGCTTTAGAGCCCAGCACTCCTGCATACATCAGCTGTTACGCACAGCCCAGTTCCATATTCACCACGGTAACACGAACCGTTATTCTGCAATGGTCCTTCTAGACCAGTGGTTCCCAAAGTGGTCCCCCAGGGGTCCTTGGAACCGCTGAGGGGGTCCGTGGCAAATTAAAATTGTAACAACCGTCAACGAAGACGGCGACAAAAATTTACATTCCGCGAGAGGAAGTGACAGTTAGTGTAGCCGCCCTAATAAGGGCTCAGAGTTCCCAGGCAGATGCCTATAACCTCTATCAAGCTTTAAGAATCTACGCACCAGCCAGCCACAGCCCCGAGATGGGCGATGGAAAAATCCAGCCACGCCGCTGAGCGTTTTCAGCGGATGAGCCCTTTCGTTACGTTGCCAGTCAAACCGAGCAAATACCCCGACGTCGACTGCCACCGCATCCACGGGGAACCACGGGAAGGCGGACTCACCAGTACACGCAAGTACTGCGCTCTGACCCTGTTACAGGCGAGAGGAAAAATAAGGAAAGGTATTGGATGGGATGGAATAAGAAGATGGTGGGGAAAGGGTTTGTAGCTCAGGATGCCGGGGGTTCGCCAAGCCCCGGGTGTCCGAAAACACCCCCCTGCGGGGATCGAGGAAGTGACAGGGACGATTCTCTATCCTTGCAAATAATCGCGAAGCGATAGAAGCTTTCAGAACAATCTAGTTCTCGCTTTGCGCGGGAAGCCACTTAGCGACGCGACTTGTTGATAAGCCGCGCTTCATTAGCAACGGTCAAATATAAATATCAGACGCGGCCAGACATTCTTGCATTCATTCTTGCGCATTCTTGCTCATTCACAGTCAGGCTACCGTCCAGTTCAGTTCACTCTTTGCGCTCTGCGTTCTGCCCCTGCTAGTATTTCTTGCATTAGCAAAGTATAGTATATCTACCCGGTACTGGCCCAGCACTACATCACTGAAGGACGAAACTACCAGGACGTCTACTACCAAGGAAACGCCAATTTGGCGTAGGCACTTCCACTGTGGGTCCGAACGACGCTCGGACAATCATCACCCCGTCGCCACATGGTGAGTCAATTCCCGTTACTGCCAGGAGCAACAAGAAACCAAAGATTTCTGAACCATCGTGTTCATACGCTAACGTTTCTACAAAGAATCGTTTTGATATATTCAACTCGAATCCTGCCTGCGCTGAGCTATTCTCAGAACTTTCTAGTGGCTTAAATAACAACGATCCCGACCTTCCCAATTCTAATGCTAACATCAACACCAAACCGCGTTCCTTCCGCCCTCCCCCCATTTACATCAAAATTGATCCTAAAGATGTCATTAAATTCGGCAATGAGTTAAGCGCCAGTATTGGTGAAAAGAATTATTACTTAAAATTCATCCGTGATCAAGTTAGGATCAATTTTAATAATATAGATGCTTTTACCGCTGCTAAACAGGCTTTTCTTGAAGCCGGGCTAAAATTTCATACGTATTCCCTCCCTTCTGAAAAGAACTTCAATGCCGTCTTAAAAGGTTTGCCCCTCGTTCAGCCCTCTGAAGTTCTAGACGAACTCAGGCAAAATAATCTCAGCCCCTTAAGCTGTGTAAATTTCAATAATCAAACTTCCTACCCCATTTTCAAAATTTCTTTACCTCCCTCCACGACTCTGGCTCAAATTCGGAAAATTAGTTTTTTATTCCACGTAAGAATTTATTGGAAAAAGTACAGAAACGGACGTAACTACACCCAATGCTTCAAGTGTCAATGCTACGGGCAGGCTCCTGGCAATTGTTACAAGAGTCAAAAATGTGTTAAATGTGGCGGTAACCACACTTCTAAAGATTGTGTAAGCACAGCTTAAATGAATTTAACACAGGATAGTGTGGTATCCAAAAATGTATTAAACTATAGTTCTAAGCGACTGCTAAGTGCTTCGGTGTCCGTCTCGCTCGACGGCTATTTCCAGAGTGTCCTTTGAGTGTCCTCCGAAAAACCGTTGGAGCCCCCTTGTTCGACTTTCCGGGGAAAGGGCTTAGCTTATGGAACCCTCAGGTACCCGCACGCTGGGAGCACGAGGCTGTTAGGGACTTGCCAGATGATCTCCCGGCCGAACCCTGACGAGCTGGCTCTTGCTGCCGTTGATTTCGTCCCGAGGGGCGGGATCAACGGCGGTGAGTCAGGGGAACGATGGGCCATCACTGAAACGACACCACTACTTAGCCGATGTTCGCCAAACCGGAACTCGTCCTGAGGCGAGGCCCGGAGCGGCGAACTTCGGCGAGGTGGTAGGGCCCGACACAGTCAAATCCACTCACTTCACATCCACGCGGGGCTCCTGAGCCTCTTCTCGGCTGAAAAGGCGGGAAAGAGGGCGAACGAGGTGAGTGGTAACTGTGTGAATGTGGACGAATGAATGTGGCTGCAGCTGGTGCCTGGCGGATATTCCTGTCAGACTAACCAAGGGGGGAGTAGTTGCCCCCCGACCGGGGTACCTGGGTGAAGTCTGTATCCGACCTCTGGCCTAATAATAAGGGTAAACGTAAGTCCGACCGCTCCCCAGGTACTGATTGGAGCCTCTGACAGGGTTGAAACTAGGTTAGCTGGGCGCAGAGTGTGGAGGATTACCTGGTCAGTATTTCCTCATACCCCGCGCCGTGGGGGGAAAACCGCGGCAACGTCTAGCACGAGGTTTTGGTGAGTCGTCGGATAGGATCCGGCAGCGCCCACTCGATAGACGTAAAACCTTTTGCATCATTGTGGCGCGGGCCTACCCTCTCGATAGGGTTGACCATCCGACAAGCCCGCTTCTCGGGCTTCGACACATTTAACTAGGGTCTACTATTGCGGGGGATAGTACCCCCACCGCGGTGGGGGTCCCATGATGGGCGAACCCCAGCCAAGAAATGTGGACTTGGTTTACATTTGCTTCTCTTATTTCATTCATTCTTCCCGCTCATTCCGTTCACTCATTCATTCGTTCTTTTTTCTTTTAACTAATTTAACTAATTTAATGTCTTTCAAATTAATATTCTTCAATTTTTCGTAGCAGTAAGGATTATTTAGCCCTCGAGGCGTATACCTGCCGCCTAACCCTCGAGATATACCAAATAAGTACATTTTTATTAGAAGGCCGTTAGCCGTTTCGTAGCGACAGTAACTTTATGATACCACGGCAATCGTAGTTCTTTTTGCCTTGCCTTTTATAAACTTGTTTTTTCGAGATAGAAGCTTCGTCCCTTTGTTCGGTAAATTTTCATACATATGGTCACCAGAGCCGAAGCGTTTCTTAAGGCTATTGTCTGCTACAATCATTGTTAGAGACATTCGGAATTTCCCCGTGCGTCACTCAAGGGTATGATCGGTACCTGAGAGTGACGAATGGTCTGGGGGGTGGCATTTTTGCTTAGTTTCTCCCCTTTAATTTTAACCAATAGGTAGTGTCAGCCACCCTTCCCCACCACTATCGAAACATGAATTCCACCTATCCGAGTGTCTCACCCCCGCGATGCGGTTTGTTCGGAGGCATCGACGGGATCTTTTTAAAAACGAAAAGTTAGTTAGACACAAGACATAGAAGCACGAACATTGAACGTTAAATAAATAGTACATTAGATGTGATAGTCAAGGAAAATAAAATATAAGTTATACAGTCCACTAGAGTTAAACTATTCGCACAAAGTTAATTCGGCGTGCGAAGTACGAGTTGCGCTGTTGTACGCAACAGACAGAACGTACGCGACAGAAGTCAACAAAGAAAAAATTCGGTACATTTTACAGTTTTTCTTTGATAAAGGAGAAAATGCAAGCCAGGCGGCTGAAATTGTGAATGGTGTTTATGGTGCCGATACTGTAACAGCCAATTACGTGCAATTTTGGTTTCGTCGATTCCGTTCAGGTATTTTTGATGTTAAAGATGCACCTCGCACAGGTGGGCCCGTCGTCGAAAATGTCGATAAAATCACAGAAATAATCGAAGTTGACCGGCATGTTAGCAGTCGTAGCATCGCCCAGGAGCTAAAGATCGACCATAAAACAGCTTTAAACCATTTGCACAAAGCTGGATTCAAAAAGAAGCTCGATGTTTGGGAGCCACACCAATTAACACAAAGAAACATGATGGATCGAATTTCCATCTGCGAAGCCTTGGCCAAACGGAATGAAATCAACCCATTTCTTAAACGGATGGTGACTGGGGATGAGAAATGGGTCACATATGACAACATTGTGCGAAAACGATCGTGGTCAAAGCGCGGTGAAGCAGCTCAAACGGTGGCCAAACCAGGGCTAATGGCCAGGAAAGTTCTGCTGTGCATTTGGTGGGACTGGAAAGGAATCATTTATTATGAGTTGCTTCCATATGGCCAAACACTAAATTCGGATCTCTACTGTCAACAACTGGACCGTTTGAAGCTGGCGATTGACCAGAAACGGCGAGAATTGGCCAACAGGAGAGGTGTTGTGTTCCATCAGGACAATGCCAGGCCACACACGTCTATAATGACTCGCCAGAAACTCTGGGAGCTTGGTTGGGAAGTTCTGATGCATCCACCAACGCGAAGGAGACATCAGGACCTGTGGAGCAGGTAACGGCGGCATTGGAAGAAATGGCCGTCGGGAAGGAGGCGGAACCTCGACCAGAGAGAATGACACTCAGGAAGAGGAAGAAACTAGCGGTGCAGCCCTCGCAGGAGGGAGGTGACGCGGAGGGGGTGGTCTCCAAACCTGTCTGCGTGGAGGAGGTGCCTTTAGAGCGGACGCCTTTAGGGCGGAGATCTTCCCCAGCAGAGCGGTCCGCCCGCCTCTTGGTCAACCGGCAGTGCCGGAGAAAAAGGCGAAGACGTCGCCTGCGACTCAGCCGCAGGCGGAGCCGCCAAACAAGAAAGGGCATGGGGGCAAGAAACATGAGAGGAAGACGCCCCCCAGCCAGGAAACCATCAACACCCGGCAGCCGGCTGCGCAAAAGGGGGCGGCGACCAAGCTCGCCCCTCTGCCGCAGCAAGCAAGCTGGGCACAAGTGGTTGGGAGGAAGGAGGCTGTCTCTGATAGAGCGGGGGGCCGGTTTCGTCGCGGCACAGTGGGGGAAGCTAGCGGTGATATGGTGTTATGCCCCGCATCGCCTCAACTTAGTTGAGTTCGAGGAACTTCCGGGCGGAGTGGGGGCGTGTCTCAGACGCTGCCTGCTCCGTCCGGTGCTAGTCCTGGGGGATTTTAACGCCCACTCCACAATGTGGGCGTCACCCAGGACCGACAGGCGAGGCGGGGCCGTTGAGGATTGGACGCCAGAGGCGAAGCTTCGGCTGTTGAATCGAGGCTCCACGCCTACGTTCGTGCGGCAGTAGGGTACGTCCATCGTTGACTTATCGTGGACAACGCCTGCTGCCGTGCGGCGTGTGACGGGATGGAGGGTGGGGGAGGAGGAGGAGTCTTTAAGTGACCACCTCCACATCTTTTTGGATGTCTCCACCGCCCCACAAAGACCATCCCGCCCCGCCACCGGGGGGCCCTATCACCGCGGTGGGCGCTGGGGCGCCTAAACAAGGACGCCCTGATGGCTGCCGTCCGGGTCGTGGGCTGGGTTGCTAATAGCAAGCCCGGCCCCGTCGACGCCAGGGAGGGTTCGGAGTGGTTCCGGGAGCACATGACGGCTGTTTGTGACGCCGCCATGCCCCGGGCCAGGGCCCTCCCGAAGCGGGTGGCGGACTGGTGGTCGGTGCAGATCGTAGACTTGCGAAATGTCTGCGTGAGAGCCCGACGCCGGTACGCCAGAGCCCGCAGAAGACGGCGGCGCGACGAGGCACGGACGGCAACGTTGTATGGGGAATACCGTGAAGCGACGGTTTCCCTGCAGCGGGCCATCAAAGATGCCAAGGCCTGGGCATGGAAAGAGCTCCTCGGCTCTCTCGACCGGGACCCCTGGGGGCGCCCATACCGAATGGTATTAGGCAATCTGTGCCCCTGGGCACCCCCGGTCACGGAGGGCCTCGACCCCCAGGTCTTGGACCGGGTCGTGGACACTTTGTTCCCACCCGCGGGGGACGCGTCGCGACCCGGTCCCGTGGACGATGCGGACCATGTCCATTGGTCCGCCGACCTGGGGGTCACGGAAGAGAAGCTGGCCGAAGCTGTTCATAGAATGGCGTCCAGGAACACCGCTCCTGGCCCCGACGGCATCCCCGGCCGAGCCTGGTCCTTGGCGATGGGCGTCCTGGGCGAACCCCTGCTGGCGCTATTCGACAGCTGCCTGCGGGAGGGCGAGTTCCCCCCACTGTGGAAGAGGGGAAGGCTCGTCCTCCTCAGGAAGAAGGGCAAGCCCGCGGACACGCCTTCCGCGTACCGCCCCATATGTTTGTTGGACGAGACGGGCAAGCTCTTCGAGCGTATAATAGCTGCCCGCCTCGCCAGGCGCCTGTCCCGTGTGGGGCCCGACCTGAGCGAGGCGCAGTTCGGGTTCCGGGAGGACCGATCCACGATCGACACGATCAGTCACGTCAGGGCCCTCTTGGACTTGGCTGTATCCCGGGGTGGGGTGGCGTTGGCGGTATCACTCGATATCGTCAACGCGTTTAACACCCTGCCCTGGGAGGCCATCAGGGGGGCGCTCGTCTACCATCGAATGCCCCCCCACCTCAGGGGGATCGTCGGGTCCTACCTGGGGGGCAGGTGCCTGGAGTATCGTGGGCGGTACGGTGTGCGGAGGGAGAAGGAGGTCGAGAGGGTTGTCCCGCAGGGGTCCGTATTGAGCCCCCTGCTATGGGACATCGCCTACGACAGTGTCCTGCGAGTAGCCCTCCCCCCTGGCGTCGGCGTCACGTGTTACGCTGACGACACGCTGGCGCTGGCGACCGGGGGTAGCCTGAGGAGGACGATGAGGATAGCGAAGGCAGGGGTGGCCTGCGTCGTCGCCGGCATCCACAGACTGGGGCTCCGTGTGGCACCCGATAAGACCGACTATGGCCCTCGGCAGGGTGTGCTGTCCCGGTTCTGGATGCGGGTGGGTGAGGCCTACGTCGAGGTGGGGGCGGTACTCAAGTACCTGGGCCTCACCCTCGACCCTCGCTGGCGTTTCGGGGCTCATTTCGGCCGCCTGGTCCCCCGAGTTGATAAGGCGGCAGCGGCCTTGGCGTGCGAAGTATGGCACTATACGGGTCACCGGTTTGGGCGCGCGACCTGACCACCAGCAAGCGGAGCAAAGACTTGCTCGTATTTTTTGTTTCATATACAACTGTATAATTACAACGTTGCCACTTGTCCGAGTTTTAGTTTGAGATGAATTTCCGTTCGGTTTGATACTTTGTTTCTTATTTGATTAATACATTGTAATTTTGTTTTTGTTTTTCATGGATTTGTATGTCTGTAACTATAGCTTAATAAAAATTAGTCAATCGCTCATTTAATTTGTGCTCTACATTAATTATCCCTTCATAAAACAAAAATATGCAAATGTCCGAGTTTTACTTTGAGCCACTGTATATATACAAAAGAGTTTAAGTTTATTTCACCATTCCTCACTTTCCATAACCCCCTCTTAAACATTTGAACCGGACAAATATATGCCGATTATTCGAAACAAATTACAAAAAGGTGAAATATCATTTCGATCGACTGAAACTCTACTCTAAAATGGCAGGATAAAAGAGAAGTTTGGATGTTGACCAGGTTACATTACGCTGATATCGTAGACACTGTTACGTCCGTAACCTCCAAGCCTAGCGACCCTCTCTTGTCTTCGGGGAAACCATAGAAATTCTACAACGGTCACACACTCTGTATTCACCAAAATTCCTTCGGGCAGTTACAGCGAAAAGCCACTCAAGGGTAGTGCAATAAATCAGAGGAAACCATAGAAATTCTATAACGGTCACACACTCTGTATTCATCAAAATTCCTTCGGGCAGTTACAGCGAAAAGCCACTCAAGGGTAGTGCAATAAATCAGCTAAGAACCGGGCGCGTCACTCGACACTATTCGAAGATGCCCGTGGGCGGAGTGCCACGCGTTTGGTTCATGTCTTCGACATCCTTCGATGCCCCAAAAAAGGGGCAATTGTCTAAACTTGGGTAGGCTCGCTGTACTGTCCGGAAAATTCCCAAACTATCTATCCTTGTCTCAATCTTTCCTCCTCTAACCCATTTCCACCACCCTGAGGACAGGAGAGGGAAGCAGCTTAAAAAGCCAACGCGCTTCCAGCGCGGACACTCAGTTGTATATTCTTGCATCAAGAAACGCCTCGGTACAGAAACCGATAGTCAATAAACTTGTGTGAATTAAATCTTGCCGTAGTCACTGTCACCACCCCTATCCCAGGTAAACTCCTTGAATGTACTGACCGAAACCAGGGGCCCTGAGGTACGTACCAACACACAGAAACTTCATTACCGAACAAAATTACCGACAAAAAAACCGACATGTGTTCAAGACTACAATCGATTTATGGGTGCTGTCGATAAGACTGATATGGTAAACATTAAATAAAACGACATCAAACACATTTCTGGAATTTTACGCCTTTAACCAACCCGAAACGAAGGAGATCTCAACCGTTACGGCCCGTTCCGTAACATAGAGGTTTATCTAGAATCAGATTAACACATTTTTCTGCACTTTTTATTTGGGGTCTGTCATGACCCCAATATACCAGTTACGTTTGCGAAAAGCATTACATATACCACTTAAGGGTTAAATTAAAGTCGTTGAAGCTCTAAAAAGGACAACACTTAAATGATAAAACGAGCAACGAACGGAAGAAGCGATGTCTCATGTTGAAACGGAGACACGGTGCTCAGTTCCACAAATGAATACTATTTCCCGACGAAAAATATTTTAATATCGAGCAAGCCTACAACATCCAAAACGACAAAGTGCTTTCTCCTGGATCCTCGGAAGCGAATAAAAAAGGTCGCACCGTTTCACGCACCCAAAAACCTGCAGCAGTCGTGGTTTGTGCAGGAGTGACCACCAGAGACAAAAATGACCTGATTTTCATTGAAAATGGAGTCAAAATTAATACCAACAACTACATTAGCACTGTTTCGGAAGCCATTGTAGTTCCGTGGGCACAGCAACAATTCCAACGACAACCCCGGATTTTTCAACAGAATTCTGCACTCGCTCATAGTGCTAAGGCAACTCAGGATTTCTTCAAAATCCATTTTCCGGAGTATGTCTCACCCAAAGAATGTCCGCCATATTCACCCGATTTGAATCTGTTGAACTATTCTACCTGGGGCATTCTTGAGGCAAAGGCTTGTGCTGAACCTCACAACTCGGTGGAGTCGTTAAAGCGCGATTTGAAGAAAGTGTGGAACGAAATTGACGAAAATACGCTGCGTGGAGCGATCGATCAATTTTCGAAGCGCCTCGAGCCCTGTATAAAGGCAAATCGAGGTCGTTTCGAAAAAACCTTATGTAACGTAAATTTTATAGTTTTGTCATTGTTGTTATTGGTTTTGTTTCGTTTTAGTAAATAAAAATTTGGTTACAAGGCATGATTGCACATGATTGTAGAAAGTTTCCAAACTTTTGCTACACCTTCTATAACATGGATGAGAGTGGGCTCGTGTGAAAGGCTCTTCCCGACAAAAACACTTGTAGGAGACAAAGAAAGAAACATAAGTGGCTACAAACTTCGAAAGGGTAGAATTACTATCGGACTATGCCGCAAACGTATTAAGCAGACATAAAATGATCTATTCCTGTATTACATAGCAGTAACCGAGAATCTGCTATTGTTCCCTTCATTTCGTATTAATGCCATAACTTTTTAATAAAGCTTTAAAATACCTATGCTTGTATAACATTTTTTTCTTATTTCGACCCATAGAATATACTGACAACGTTTAAAACTTTGGACACCCTGTATAAATATAAAAATCCAAGGGCTTTGAAACATGAAGTTTCCTCCTTCCATTTAAAAATCACAAGCGAATGCTACTAGGATGGATATTGTGTTTAGATGGGTTTGGAAACTGTTAGTTTTACTAGTAAACCAAACAAAAACTAATCTCTTATTCTCTTGATGAACGGAGATACCGTTTCTCACACTGTTTATGTGAGTAAGGTGATAACGCACCCCTGTTAGATGAGATCTGTACGGGAATATCAAGATTGCTATTGGATAATTGTGATGGCCATAAGGTTTCACCAGAAACACAGGAAGATAAATATTTAAAAATTATATATTTACCGCCCAATACATCTCTTATTCACCCAATGGATCATGGAATTATAGAAAAAACAAAAAGAGTTTTCCGCCACAAAATCTTACAGCGTGTTCTAACGTATGAAAAATGAGTGAACGAATTTCATAAGGACTACACATTACAAAACTGGTCGGAAATGACACAAAGCAATATCAAAAACGCATGGAACAAAATTATATGGCCTATTTATTCCTTCGAATCACCTGTAATCTACAGCAGAACTTAAATCTCATTGACAAAACATTATAAGTGTTATCATAAGAGAAAAATGTACGCAGATCTGTTCGCGCCTAGAGATCAATTTAATAGCATCGTCTTATAAGATATGAAAAGCCATTAAATTTTTATTACAAACATTTTTCTATATCTGCTATAGTTTTAAAGATATACAGGGAAATAAAGTATCACTTGTCTTTATTCAAGGGCTGCTTTCACCCCGAAGAATCGAAAAATTCTCTTCAGGTCCCCTACAAACCTGCAAAGTTTCAAAACAATTGGAATTTTCGGGTTACCGAAGTTCCCTTGTAAGTAAGCATCGATGAGACATCCGTACCTTGCACCATTACTCAAAATCGACCAGATAGACACCCCCGAAGACAAATAACTGTAAAACAGCTCCACTACCACATGTATAAAACCAACCGAAATCAAGAATGAAGGTTAGAATTATTTTTAAACCTTTCAAGGTTTTAAGCCACTTAGTCACATTTGGCCGCCAGACCGAGATGCCGACGTGCGGAAGACCGCAATATACCCCCCGTGGACTCACCAGCGCGACACTCGGACAATAGGTCCCAAAAACACTCGGTACCATGAAACATTCGTTACCGGGGGTCTCCCAAAAGGTCACAGTTTTCGTCGACCAATAGCAGAACACACCACGTTTTCCACCTCCATAACACAACCACCAATCAGAACCAACCTAATCCCTATATATACATCTACACACCTCAAAACCGAACATTAACAGTACAACGAGTGCACGAGACACATCGTCAAAAAAAAAAGAATAACCGAATTTCAACTAAACATCTATCAACGAACCGAAAGCAAATCATCTATCAACCATCTACCTCAACGAACCGAAAGCAAAGCATCTATCAAACATCTAAATCAACGAACCGAAAGCAAATCATCTATCAACCATCTACCTCAACGAACCGAAAGAAAAACATCTAATAAAAAACATCTAACCCAACAACAAAGTTTCATTCCACCTCGAACCAGCAAGAACTATCATCAACCTGCGCCAGAACTCCTGGTCATAACATTTGATCAAATTCCACGACGTAACAGGTTTAGGAGTTAGTTTGTAGTTTTTAATAACTCAAATTAACGGCCTACACCCGTGACAATTTAAATTTCTGAAAATATACTATTTGTATCGCCCGCGCATAAGTTTAGTTCACGTTACGTAAGTGAAACTAAATGGCACTACCACCGCCTAGCATTAGACTGGCCATAGTCAGTAATTTATCTCTGGTCAGTACGTAGTTAGATTTGTGAGAGTAAGCAAGTGCCTACAGCTTCAAACAAAATATTGTGAGCCCATGTCTCAAAAAACGAAATACGCTCGTGGCTATTTGCCAGGGTATCTGAAGATGGGTTTCATAGAATCTGTTGTTGACGTTGAATGCGTCAGAAAAAATCAACGCGGAACGGTCAATCCGCGTAAGTGGAGAGATGGGTGCATACATTTCCATTTAAAAAAATAATGCAATTCTTGATTTCACATGCACCATTGCACTTCTTAAAAAAACATGGTCCTGCGGATGTAGCGCTCTTTGAACAATTTACCTTTCCCCTTTGACATTTTTCTGTAACGGAGTTATAACATGTAACAGTTGCGTCGACCACCCTGCATACATTTCGTTATTTTTGTGTGTTGTTCGTCATATTTTAATTATATTAGTTAAGTTAATCATATTTTTGTTGAAAAAAAATCTACATGAAAATGATTTTTTATATTTGTACATATATTTTTTAGTTACTTTTTGGTATT
>NW_017101204.1:24761-32820 GCF_001263275.1 Habropoda laboriosa
GGGCCACGCACTTAGGCCTGGCGACTCTTGGCCCTCGAGGCGAAGAATCGAGAGATGTTTCTCCAAACATCGAGTTTCTTCGTCCTCGAGGACAAGAGTATTGCCCCGGAAATGCAGGCCCACGCCCCCACATCCTGGGAAAAGGGGCTTTCC
Organism: Habropoda laboriosa; assembly: GCF_001263275.1. Lineage (NCBI taxonomy): Eukaryota > Metazoa > Arthropoda > Insecta > Hymenoptera > Apidae > Habropoda > Habropoda laboriosa. The sequence continues at coordinate 24,915 of NW_017101204.1, forward strand.
CAGGGAAAAGGGGCTACTTAAGAGAGCCCCGAAAAAGGCACGAGCCCTTATGTCGTAGACCTTCTCTGCACGCGCATCATATAGTTTCCGGAAATGCAGGCCCACGCCCCCACATCCTGGGACTTTCCCAGGGAAAAGGGGCTACTTAAGGGAGCCCCGAAAAAGGCACGAGCCCTTATGTCGTAGACCTTCTCTGCACGCGCATCATATAGTTTACATTTGAAATTAGTTTTTAAGCATTACTGTTTAAATAAATATATTTTTGTTACCCACTTTGCGAGTAATCATTTGCACCACGTCACTTCCAAAATCGTATTTTACTTACGTTAGTTACATTAATTATTGTAAGACGAAAACGGCGAGATCGGCACAACGCTGTACGGTCAAGCGAGCGCGTGCGCGGGGGACAAAAACGAGCGTGTCTTTCATCGCGCGAAGTCGAGGTACGCGAGAGTGTACGAGAAGCGTGGTATAACCGCAGCCACGTGAAAAACGCGCGAGCTTGTAAAGACACCGAGAATTATCTCAATAAAGCTAAATCTAACAATTATATTTTTGTTGAGAAAAATACCGATATGAAAGTGTTCTTAATTTTGGCCAGAAAAAGTCGCCAGACCCACTCCAGATCACTGTGCGATGAGCGTTCGGCACCTCAATCTGCCGGCCAAACGTGATTATCGAATTTGACTGCGATAATCTGCCGGGATCGAAGCTACGTCACGTTACTTCGATGTCGCAACAAACTTAAGTTAAATGAAAAATGTAAAGAAAATAAATTTTTGAAAATTTCTGCAGAAAGTGGATACAAATCGTTCATCTGGTAACTGAACAATTAGTTCCTTCAAAATAACATTTAATTTAACTGACATATCATGCGCTCTTTTGAATTAATTTCATTTTTTCAGGAAGAATCATATTATATAAATGCTTTTTGATTCTTTCAATAATTGCTTTATTTGGAAATTTTACTTTTCCCTCTTATTCTCTTAGTTCGTTTCTTTTGGCATTATCCTATATTTAATGATCGAGACTAATCAGTCGCTATACATATATCTACAATCTTGATAGTGAATGTGTTATTTTTAGGAATTTATATATGTATCTCTAACTACAACTTTTATATATGTATTAAAAATGCTTAGCTTACTTTATATTACATAACGTAAAAGTACAGTACGTCCAAAATTCATTGTCAATCATTCTATAACGCTTGGGCAAAGTGAATCAACTATTGCGCACACTTGAGTTGCGCAACTGTGCTCTTTCATTTTTAAACATTAAATGTTGAAAATATTTAAAGAATCAAATACTAGTGTGTCCAATAAGTACATAGATTTATATTTACATGAATTTATCAATATTTCATCTCGTCCAATTTCTTTGCGCTATTACAAAACGTGTTCACTACTAAATTTATCTTAAATTTCCAACTACTGCAGTACTTAATTGCCAGATTTTTTGCTATATGATATATTCATAAATAAATAATAATTCATTCTAAATGTTCATACACATAGTAAAAAATTCAGCATACATAGAAATAACAATAAATATGAAATGTCGAGGCATTTGACAGATCCTAACTTGAAGTTACTTTTGCAATGAAGAAAATTGAATCATTCCTCAAAATCAAATTACAGTCTTCGTAGCAGATACTTTCCCTCTGACAAAAAGAACAGAATGTTCTGCGTAACGTGTGTATTGCCTCTATTATTAGAATTACAAAATAATATTCTCTTTGAAAATTATATTCCTGAGAAAATGTCAAAAATACTTTTCCCACAAAAAGAACATAATGAAAATTAATATTTTTAATCAAATTACTTCAATACACATAACATTTAACCTCTTGCGCTGGAAATTGATTTACGAAATTGAAGGGAGCTACAGTTGCTCTCATTTATATCTGGACACACTTTAGAACAGTATAACTTTTTTTTAATTGGACCCAATGACTTGAGAAGTTAAAAGGATTAGTATATTAAATAACGTGTACAAAAAATTTGGAAAAAATTGCAATTTTGGAAATCGCGAAAAAAATTGTAAAGGTCACTTTTTACAGCTTTTTTTATCTGAGCCCGTAATGAAAATTTAAAAAATAAGTTTTGTAGATATACATGTGTTGAAAGTTTCATCGAAAGCGCATTTTTTAAAATTTCATTACGCCCTCAGATTAAAAAGTTGTACAAAGTGACTTTTACAATTTTCTTCGCGACTTCCACAAATTGCAATTTTTTCCAAATATTTTGTATACGTCATCTAGTATACTAATCCGTCTAATTTCTCAAAAAAACAGCTCGAGTCGTTTGATCGAATTTTAAAAAAGTTACAATGTTCTAAATAGTGTCCGAATATTGAAAAACACTTTAGAAGCAGATAACTATGGACATGTGTCGCACGTCATTCCATCGCAGGAGATTAATTAAAAGTATCGAAACTCTCACAAATATTTCTTATAAAATGAAAATTTTTTTACCTCATGCTCTATCTGCATTTCCTTTAAAACTAAACGTACTATGTAAGAAATGGTTGTTGTCATTCTAAAAATAGAAACATTTTAAAATAAAATTGTATAAAGTAGCTTATAAACTGAAATTAGTGTTATGACTTTTATACTTCTTCAATCACGAAGTAACTTCATTTCACAATATATTAAAAATTAACACACTTCAAAAAGTAACACTAGAACGAATCAATATTAATCTTATGTTTAGTTAGGCTAATTTATCGTAATAAATATAATGTAAATAATTTTATGTACATCGCGTAATAATTAGGATGATGATGATGATGATGATAATGATAATAATAATAGTGATGATGATAATGATGATGATAGTAATAATAAAAGTAATAATGGTATATAAATCAGTCGTTTCTTCTAAAATAGTTAAGTAAGAAAACATTACATATCATTTTATGCACTAAAATTCCAGTTTAAAACACGTAAATTAAAGATTTTTAATTTCCATAGTTCAAATTCAACCTTCACGTTTTATATAAATTGCCGCTACCTTTTTTGTTTTATTCGTATAATCATGCGAGGAACTGGATCTGCGACAGCCCTGAAAACATCGATAAAAGAAAATTGTGGCAAAAATAGCATTTTTTTTTTTTTTTACATAATTTGAAAGCTACTGCAATTTGACTAATATATCATGATAAAGTAATTTTATTTTGTAAACACAGTCGCCGCGAAAACCAGAGTTACTCACAAAAGTATCCGCTCACCCTAGAAGTGCAATATATTTTACTTATTTAAGTAACGTTAAATTAAGAATTACCCATTATAATTACCATTAGTATAACCTTCGATTAATATATTGTAAATTAGAACGCATTTAACGCAAAAATTATACATTGATTCATTTTAAAAAGTACTGTTATTTGTGGAAGTGGCAGCAAAACACGCACAAAAGCATGCAACCTAAAAAAAAAAAGGGATTTGCACGGTGTTAAGTTGGAATGGCATCCAAAAGTGACTTCAGTTCTCATTGGGACGGTTGATAGAGTTGTGTCATTTTCAGGATTGATCTCTAAGGTCAGGGAGAACGAATTCGATAGAGGGCTAATACAGAAGGAATGGAGCGCGAAACCCGCTAAACTTTATGCTGATGAGTGGCAGCTACATCAGTGGTTGTTGTGGGCGCGTTATGAGAGCGGATCCTCAGCGACTCGGTATGTTGCTTGCAGCGCGAATACCATCTCCGTATGCAAATATTATCATGCTGTGCGAACAAGTGGCCCCTGCAAATGGACACGCCTTGTCGTGGCGCAGGGGCCAAGGGTCTGGGCAAGCCTAGACCTTTCTAAGGTATCCAACGTTATTGGCGAGCCAATGTGGGTTGTTGAGGGGCGTGAGCAGTGTGTATCGGACTATCCGACGCAGCATGCCATAGACCATGAAGCACCAAGTAGAGGGTCAAGCCTGATGTCTCTAGGCATTTATGTCTACATTCGTGGCAGCCGGAGGTTGGGAATTGGAACCGACGTGCTGGATCACTGTTGCGGGCGAAGGAGACACAGGCCGTCCTAGCGTTACGACGTCTAGGCGGATGATTGGTGTGGATTGTAGAGGGATGCTCGGGGTCAAACCCGAGTAGACCCCGCGGCGTGGAACCCGCGATCGCATAGCTGTTCACGTTCCAACAAAACAATATCTACAGTAACTCGTATCCTGTACCAGTGCACATTAAAGCCTCTGTGCACCTCAGGCACCCGGACTTAGCCGGGTGGGACTCAACGTCAGTGGGGGTTCGAAAGAATCGTGAGCTGACAGTATTCCAGGTATTAGGGAGCCAAAATGGCAAGGAAAGGAATGAATAAATAAGCGACTTAATTATAAAATCTCGATAAGGGTACAAATGACGAAAAAGAGATGGACAAGGAGGAAGGCGCAGGCCAACCTCCTTTTAGTTCTAGGCCTCAGGGACCGCGAGCGACAGCAGTCGTGAGAGGTACGGGATAGGTGATCCCGAGGTATCCGAAACCCCAAGTGCTCCAGTTAGCAAAATCGTGCGGAGCCCCACACCGTAAACTCTGACGATGCAACGACCCACTGAAGTCGTCTGCAATGGTAGTGGCGTTAGAGAAACGGGAGTCTTGCCTTAACCGGCTGGGCTGAGAGGATGAAAACCTCTCTAAAAAATCCTTAACCTTAAACTGCGGTACGCGGTGGTGGGGTACGTTCTTGTCGATGGCACCGGAACGTGGCTGGTGAGTGCATCAGTCCCTAGCGACCAAACTCCGGATACCTGGCGTCCTCCGGTGTAAAAGCCCTGCCCGGGTAAGGGGTGGCTCAACCTGGATCGACCTCATTTCCACCCAACTCGTGGGAACTATTAGGTTGATGCAAAAGGAATGTCGGTTTTTATATTGTTGAACTTTATCTTTGAAATTTTAATAAATTTGGAAATAAGTTTTGTCAATATATGCATATCATTTTAAAGCTTAGAATCTGCTCTTTATTTTTATTACAAATATTATATGATTTATCTTAATTATAGCTATATTTTTATCATTTTTAGCAATGCTAGACAAGAAGCAATTAAGAGCAATTTTTTTGTACGAGTTGAAACGAGGTCGAAAAGCGGCTGAGACGGCTCGCAATATCAACGAAGCTTTTAATCAAGATACTGTTAACGAACGTGCAGTACAACGATGGTTCGCTCGATTTCGTAATGGTGATGAGAGCCTTAAAGACGAAGAACATGGTAGTCGACCATCAGAAGTTGATGACGAACAATTGAAGACGTTAATCGAAGCTGACCCACTAAAAACCACACGAGAAGTCGCTGAGGAACTCAACGTTGACCAATCGACTGTTGTTCGTCATTTGAAGAAAATTGGAAAAGTGAAAAAGCTTGACAAATGGATTCCGCACGAATTGAACGAATCCCAAAAAAATCGTCGTTTCGATGTGTCATCGGCACTCATTCTGCGCAACAACAACGATCCTTTTCTCGATCGAATTGTAACCTGCGACGAAAAATGGACCCTCTACAACAACCGGCGACGTTCAGCTCAATGGTTAGACCATAATGAGGCTCCCAAGCACTTTCCGAAGCCAAAAATTCACCAAAAGAAGATCATGGTGACTGTTTGGTGGTCTGCGATCGGTTTTATTCATTACAGCTTCCTGAATCCAGGCGAAACCATTACGGTTGAAAAGTATTGTCAGCAACTCCAGGAAATGTACCAAAAACTTCGACGCATGTGCCCGGCAATGGTCAACAGAAAAGGTCCAATTCTTCTTCATGATAACGCTCGACCACACGTTTCAATGATGACGCGACAAAAGCTGCACGAGTTGGGCTATGAAACTCTGGACCATCCACCATACTCACCCGACCTCTCACCCACCGATTACCATTTTTTCAAGCATCTTGACCACTTTTTGCGCGAGAAATGCTTCAAAAACCAAGACGAAGCCAAGAACGCCTTCAACGCTTTCGTCACCTCCAGAACCCCGGAATTTTATGCTACCGGCATAAATAAACTTGTATCTCGTTGGCAACGTTGTACTAATTCTAACGGTTCTTATTTTGACTAATAAAACTTACAATAAAAAAGTTACGATCGTTTAAAGTTAAAGGTTAAAAACCGAGATTTCTTTTGCATCAACCTAATATTATGGATATTAATATTAAACCAAAATACAAATCGAAACGGAAGGAGAGGCGGAGGGAGGAAGGGGAGTCTTCGGATTCGGAGCATAGAACGAGCAGACGAGACTCCAAAGAGTCGACTTCGGCGACCTCCAAGTTGCCGAAGAAAGGACAAAGGATTGCCGGGAGCGAGGCTGCAGGGCAGCCCAGCAAACCGGGCAACCCAAGAGAATCATTGGAATCATTGAAAGTCCACAGGAAGGAATTGGAGGCCTTCCTGATGGACAAGACAATTAACATCGAACTAAGTTCTGTTAAGTTCATCCTGGGCAAGTGGTCGGAGCTGAAATCCGGCCTAGCCCAGAATTATCTTGAGACGGAAATCCTGAAAACCAGGATGACCGCTCTTGAAGAGAAAGTGAACTTGTTCACAAGCGTGAAACCAGTTCCACAAGCGGAAATTAACAAGAGCTACGCCGCAATGGATAGCAAAACCGCTGCCTCAGCGGCAAGACCACAACTGAGTCAGGTGCGGGAGCAAGCCCCTGTACCAAAGACCACAAAAAGGGAATATAAGAAATCGCAGATTGTGATTATCAAGCCTGCGATTTCCGATTCAAAAGATACTAGCGAGAGTGTGAAAGAGAAGATCTTTGAGGCACTCAAAAATAACAAAAAGAACCTACGAATAAAGCAGGTCCGCAATCTGTGATACTTCTGTTAAAAAGAAAGCCCTAACAACGAGATCGGTTCCCTGGTGGAATTCCGAAATAGATAGTGCAAGGAAAAGGGTTAATGAAAGCAAACATCTACAGAGGTGCAGGAGAATCGGCCTGATCAATCAAATAGCAACAGCCAAAGAAAACTATAGTCGCAGGCACAACGACTACAACAAGGTCATAAGGCAGAGCAAGAGAAAAGCTTGGGAAGACTTTATGTGTGACAATGCAAACAAAGATCCCTGGGGGATCGTCCGCAAGCTGGTCTGCGGCAAAATACGGACGAACGACGTGTTTAACACGCTAAAGGGAGATACCACAAGTACGAGGGTAGTCCCCGACCTGACGTATAGATGGCGGTTGTTTTTTGAAAAAAATGACTATCGTAGAAAATACCAACCTTATAAAGCTTAAGTTTGAAGTTTGACGACGCTACGTTGTTCAGTATTTGTCTGGCAGCCATCAACAGTGAACGCTCTCGGTGAATTTGTAAACATGGAAAAAATTGGTCATCGTTATGTGATACAATACTTTCATTTGAAAGGCCTCAGTCCAACCGATATCAAAGCGGAGTTAGATTCTACTCTGGGGGAGTCTGCTCCTTCGTTTACAACAGTAAAATATTGGGTGGCAGAGTTTAAACGAGGCCGTACGAGCTGCCAAGACGAACGTCGCAGTGGTCGACCAAATGAGGTGACCACGCCAGAAATGGTGAAGAAAATCCACAAAATGGTATTGGATGACCGTCGACTGAAAGTGCGCGAGCTAGCAGACATGGTAGGCATTTCAAAAAGTGCTGTACATCGCATATTGACTGAAAATTTGGACATGACAAAGCTGTGCGCAAGATGGGTGCCGCGTTTGCTCACGGCCGAACAAAAACAGCGTCGTGAGGATGTTTCAATCGAGTGTTTGGCGAAGTTTCACAGCAATAAAGCAGAGTTTTTGCGTCGATACATAACCATGGATGAAACATGGGTCCATCACTTGACACCTGAGACAAAGGAACAGTCAAAACAATGGACTGAAAGGGGAGAATCGGCTCCAAAGAAGGCGAAGACAGTTCCATCTGCAGGCAAG
>NW_017101204.1:33598-47813 GCF_001263275.1 Habropoda laboriosa
GCCGAACAAAAACAGCGTCGTGAGGATGTTTCAATCGAGTGTTTGGCGAAGTTTCACAGCAATAAAGCAGAGTTTTTGCGTCGATACATAACCATGGATGAAACATGGGTCCATCACTTGACACCTGAGACAAAGGAACAGTCAAAACAATGGACTGAAAGGGGAGAATCGGCTCCAAAGAAGGCGAAGACAGTTCCATCTGCAGGCAAGGTCATGGCGTCAGTTTTTTGATAATTTTCATTGATTATCTTCAGAAAGGAAGAACAATCGACGGCGAGTATTATGCGAACTTATTGCAGCGTTTGAGTGATGAAATCAAGAAAAAACGGCCGCATTTGGCGAAAAAGAAAATTTTGTTTCATCAAGACAATGCACCAGTTCACACATCCGTTATCGCGATGGCCAAAATCAATGAGTTAAAGTTCGAATTGCTTCTTCACGCACCCTATTCGCCAGATTTAGCCCCCTCGGATTATTTTCTGTTTCCAAACTTGAAAAAATGGCTCGGTGGTAAAAGATTTGCCAACAATGAAGAGGTGGAGTCTGCGGTTGATGGCTATTTTGAGGAGCTCGACGATTCTTACTATAAACAGGGTATTGAAGCTATTGAACATCGCTGGGAAAAGTGTATCGAGCTAAAAGGAGACTATGTAGAGAAATAAAGATACTTTTTCCCAAATTTATTGTTTTCTTTGTTAGGTCGGGTACTTCTGGGACTACCCTCGTACATATGCAACCTAACCAGGAAAATGACAAGAGAAAATCGTTATCATTTTCACTTGCTTCCTCCTTTTTCTTCTATGTCCCATATTTGGTATATCAATTCAATTCTGAGGAAACTGTCTGTCGGTGCACACTTATCAAATAGAAGAAATTCTGAAAACGAGAAAAACTTTGGTAACAGAAAGAAAATTAATTATTCCTTTACTTAAAAGCGAAAAATCTCAAATCCAGTAGTATATAACATTTTAAAATTGCCTCTTACAGTTTTGCAGATTTTGATGATTTACATCTTACGCGCACATCCACTATGGTAGCAGCCGTTCTAACTTTCATTTTAATGAAGCATTGTAGCCTTGCACGAAATTATACAGTATACAGTATACAATTATACAGATAAAGATGCACTTATTATTCTCATGACATACTTGCTTTAATATGCAAATTGAATAAATGAATATTGTAATTTTTGTGGCTCGCCTATCATGCAGTTTGCGCACGTTATGTAAATCTTCACTGAAAGCATTCTGTGTAATCTGCACAATAAAAATACTTGTCAAATGAGATTAATATGTGCATCTTTATCTCTGTTGTTATTAACATTCTTTAAAACCGAGACGATTTTTGTAATAAACATGATAATGTTTTGTAATGTTAATTAAATTGATTGCCCTTGTCATGTGAAAATAATAGTTGTTGGTAGACAAGTGGGAGAACTTGGATATATATATTGCAATTAGCTCTTTATAAGCGTGTAGAACATTGTTGGTCATCCACACAGTTCAGTTGTTAACGATCATAAAACGCGAGTATTCGGAAAGATGGTAAATATTAATCCTATTAATGTAATAACTTTACTGTCTGCTGCGTTTGTTGAGTGGAATCAGGGACCCACAGCAATTAATATCGCAGAAGAATATTTAAGGGATGTATTATTCGATTTAATTGTAAGAAGTGTCGAAGACACAGCATTCCTGGTTGAACATGAAACGTGTGTTGAAATGGACGGGACGCCTATCGAACAAGAAATTCAGGATGCTGATTTGAACTGGTTAGATGAAGAGGAGGAAAATAGGACACCGAATGTTCCAAACATGTACGAAGAAAACGTTGTATGTCATTCGAATAAGGAATACATCCCATTCGAATATAAAAGGAAAGCTGTGGCGTACTGGAACAGCGGTATGTCGAAGCGATTAAAATTAGACACCGTGCGTTCCAAATTCCGTCACGTGAAATCCGAAAGAATGCTTCGTAAGTGGGCTTTACAAATTGAACAGGGTGGCACAAAAAAGGAAAAGGTAAAACGTATTGCAGAGTATACATTTAATAAATTTATGGAAGCTCGGCAGTTAAGAGTAATTGTGCATGAAGTAGATCTACGGCGATGGGCTTTACAAGAGAGAGATATAGAAAATTTACAAACATTTAAAGCCGGACATACTTGGCTAGATACTTTTAAAAAGACGTTTAGATTAGTGTCCAGAAAAATTACCAGATTTGTAACCACAAATGTGGTAAATCGAGAAGACGATATTCATTTGCAATGCAGCGCATTCGTGAATGAAGTAAAATTATATAGAGCCCGAAATGAACCACTCAATGTTTACAATTCCGATCAAAGTGGTTTTAATTTGGAATTACATTCAGGGCGCACTTTGGCTGAAGAAGGTATAAAAATCGTAGAAGGAGGGGTTCAATCAGTGTCATCCACCACTCATAGTTACACCATCCAGCCAACCATTTCAGCTGATGGACAATTACTGTCACCATTATTTATTGTACTCAAAGAGAGTACAGGACATTTCGGGCCGATTGTGGAACAACATTTATTTCGCCCTGACAATGTATATATTGCAGCTTCAAAGTCAGGAAAATTAACTACGGACCATTTCAAGACCTGGTTAAGAGAGATTTACTTCGCAAATACTGGGCCCACAACAGTTCTAATTCTTGATTCCTGGAATGGTCACTGAAAGAAGACACTGAACGAAGTTACTCCCGAGGGTAAAAATGTAAAACTTTTTATAATACCAAAAGGTGGAACAAAGTATGTTCAACCACTGGATGTTTACGGTTTCCGCACTTGGAAAAATTTCGTCCGCCGATTTTCCGATATAGTTCTCATTTTAAATCACGACATTAATCTCCACGCTAGGATTAATATAATCAAACTTCAATCTCTGGTCCACAATCAATTTTCATCGCCAAGGTTCCAAAATTTTATTAAATACTCCTGGTATAAATCCGGATATATAGATGAAAAACCAAATGCATTCCAGAATCCTGTTGAATACTGCTATTCTGTTGAAAATGAACCAAGATGCCATATTTGCGGTGACGTGGCAATAATTAAATGCGCATGGTGTAAGAAATCTTTATGTCTCAAACATTTTTTCGACGAGTACCACTATTGTCGAAACTACATAGAATAATTGCTATACACACTGTATGTACTTATAATTTATAAATCGCTCCACCTTTGCCACGATGTCATAGGTGAATAATAAAAACAATTAATCCTTTCATTGCTGTTAAGAAACTTGTTACTGTCATTGTTATTTGTTACTTGTTACTGTATAATTTAGTGCAAGCCTACAGTGCTTCATTGTTAACAATTTTTTCATACGTCTTTCCGTTTTCGAGATAGCCGTTTCGAGCCAAAACTTCAAGGGGTGGTTTCACCCCTCTCGAGTTACCGCAGCTAAAAAAAAATACGTGTCGATTATTTTTGACTGCTTTATAAGTGCACAAAGTTTCATCAAAATCGAAGCCGGACCGTTCGCGAACATTCCTTGTAAGTCAGTCTAAGTCAAGAAATTGAGCAATAAACAACAAATACTCAAAATGCCACGAAGAGGAAGAAACACAAGTTTCGATAAACGGCAACTCGTGATATTTAATTACGGAAAAGGCAAAAGCTATCGTCAAATAGCAAATTTATTGGACATGAAGAAAAGTACTGTAGCAGATATTGTTACACGATACAAAAAAGAAGATCGCATTGAATTGAAGCCTCAAAAAAGACGTCCACGCCTTTTCGTTTCCAGAGATAGGAGGATAATTATAAGGAAAATTAAGGAAAATCCACAATTAAGTGCACCGCAATTAACGTCGGAATGATACCAGGAAACTGGAAAAAGTGCAAACCCACAGACTGTTCGACGGGCACTTAAAGAAAGTGGTTACAATGGACGAATTGCACGAAGGAAGCCGTATGTGAATAAAATAAACAGGAGAAAGCAATTAAACTTCGCAAAAGAATATTTTTCAAAGGAAGAAGAATGGTGGCTGGACGTAATTTTTGCTGATGAGAGTAAATAGAACGTTTTTGATTCAGATGGAAGGAGTATAGTGTGGAGGAGAATCAACGAAGAATGGAAACCAAAAAATCTAAGACCAACCGTTAAGCACGGAGCAGGAAGTGTGATGGTGTGGGGCTGCATATCAAGCGTTGCAGTTGGCGAATTAGTGTTTATTGACGAAATCCTAGATAAAAATAAATATTTAGAGATTCTGAAGAAAAATTTATTAAAAAGTGCTGAGAAAATGGGAATCCGCAATCGTTTTAAGTTTTATCAAGACAATGACCCTAAGCACAAATCGCGAATTGTGCAGGAGTACTTATTATACACCTATAATTGTCCAAAAGTGCTGCATCCACCTCCCCAGTCTCCAGACCTTAACCCCATTGAGAATTTGTGGGATGAATTAGAGCGAAAAATACGGAATACCCCAATACACTCAAAAACAGAATTAAAAATTCGAGTACAAGAAGAATGGAACAATATTAATAGTGAATATTTAGAAAAAATCATTTCAAACATGCCTAAGTGTTTAAGACAAGTTATTCATCATAAGGGATATCCAACAAAATACTGAATTTTTGTTTAATCTTAGGTAAAATGTATGTACATAATGTAACTTTTTGTAGTGTCCGAATATTTTTGTAACGCGTAAAATAGACATCGTTTTGTTTATCCTTCATTACGTAAGGACATGTTGCAATTACAAAATAATTTTTTATGTTTCTGTTGTCTATAATAAATAAGTTAACATGGTAAAAGACTAGTGAATAAATATTTTAATAATTCAGCAAGATATAAAGCATTATACTTAAAAGTATTATAGTGTCCGAATATTAAAGTGAGTAACTGTACATTATTGATAGAAATGCCATGCTTACACTGAATTATACCGGAATCTGCTGTATTTTATCTGAAACGAAAGGCTCGTTTTTTCACGAAAAAGCTGTCTAACATAGTTTTTGTATTATTGTTATCAATAAAGACATTATAATAATAATTTCTGTAATTCCTTGTATTGCACTACATTGACCCATAATTAGATGCCAAAGAGCCTGCAACATTGTAGCCTCATTTCCATTAATTCATGAATCGTTCGCAAATATTGAAGTGGTCGGAAACTTTTCGCCGGAAGTGTACATGTGTCGGAAGCAATTGCGGACCAGCAAACGAAGAAGCACATTGCTATTATATTTAGAAAATACGGCAAGATGAAACTGAGATTAAAAAAGAGTCGAGCAAATTGTGTGAAATTATGATTTTTGAAACTGGTGTCGTCAAAAGTGTTTATATAGGGTGTCTCCGAAATCATGGTACAAGTGGTTATGTGGTGATTCTATATGTAGAAGTAAGTGGAGAAAAAAGAATAAAATTTTTTCGTTTAAGACTTCATATTCGAGAAAAATGAGCTTGAAAATCAGATTTTAAAAATGTTATTCTCTTTTTTCGACCTATTTCTGCATGTAGAATTACTACTCGGCCGCTTGTGCCATGATTTCGGAAACAACTTGTATCATTGTTTTATTCGTATAATTATTTTGCTATTGAAATGGTGATAAAAGTAAGGAAAATCGAACGATAGAATTGGTTACATAAAAATATGATTTTTGGGATAATTGAGAGGTCCAGTGTAAGAAAGAGTTATGCCGGAAAATGTTGAAAAATGAGATTTCACCTGCAGAATTTCCCCATACACTTTAATGCAAACGACGCTCGCTCGTCGGGCTGCTCCGTTCGCAAAGGGTTAATACAGCAAATTTCTAATTTCCAAAAAAATAATTTTTTCCACTATATTAGAGATTTCCGTAAAAACGGATAAGTTGTACAATATTGGTCGGTTTTGTCGCTGGTCATATATTTATTATATTGGTCATATATTTATTATATTCGACGATTATTTTTGGTTTTCGTTTTGTAACTATATCACCTCTTCGTGATTTCCGTTGTGTAATATTATATGTACTTACAAGGAAGGTTAGGCAACCCAGAAATTCAAAAAATTATGAAATTATGTACAAGTAAAGTATGTCAACCGGAATACAACCCCATTTTTCGTTGGTACCATAATTCGGTTTTAAAAGGTAAAATCACTCCTTGAAAAAAATTCAGAATTTTCTTTTTCGTGAAATAGCACAAGAGCGGTAAAAGATATCTAAAAAAAACTTTAAACAAAAATTGCATTGTTTTATCGTGTTTACTAAACTGCATTAAGAATTTTTTTTTGAAAAATCCATGGTTTTTGAATTACCTCTCACCCCTTAAAAAAAGTTTTTTTACTGTACATAGTGAAATACCTCTGGATACCCCCTTTTCATAATTTTAAATGACTTATGTATTAAATCTTTTTTAAATAAATAAAACCACTGTTATCAAATTTGAACTCCATTTTAGCAATTTTCTTTAATAAACTGGTTTCCTAACGCAACACTTAAATAATTTACATTTATTTCAAGTTCGTTTAGTTGAAAAATATTAATATTAAATTTAATTTTAACAATGCAACAGTTTTTATTAATAAAATGAATATTTAAACACATGCACTCTCTTTTTGTATTTTGTAATTTTTATATTGTAATTGTCGTTTACTTGTACGCAAAGTTTCATACTCTTTTGAATTTCCGGATTGCCTAACCCTTCTTGTCAGTTAAACCAATTTGAGAAGAAAATGATTTTGAACTTGAAAAAAGATGATACAAGTATTTTGAAAATATCGAAAGTGATAGGAAGAAATCGAAATGTAATCAGAAACTTTCTAAGAGCCTAAAAATTATGGTACAAAGAAAAGCAAAGATCGATCTCGTGCTGTGAGTGATCGTGCTGTGCGAAAACTATTACAAATAGCGTGAAATTCCACAATGACAGCACGACATATCAATCACTATTCAGCGGATTTTACAACGATGTGATCACATTACACGTAAGAAACTTCTGAGGAACGAACGTTAACGAAGAAACATATCGATGATCGTCTGGCATTTGCTAAAGAACACATTAGATGGAAGAAGAGATGGAAAACGGTAATATTTACGGATGAGAAAAGATTGACACTTGATGGACCAGATGGTTGGTCGTATTATTCCATAATCTCAGAAAAGAAACAATGTTTCAAGTTAAATGTCAAATGAGAGTAAGTGGACTCATGGTTTGGGGAGAAACTGGATACAGAGAAGAGACGAATATCCACTTTATTAATACTAAATTATTGATGAGGAAATAAGAGCTCGTGGAAGCCGAATTAGTGGAGATTCATTTATCTTCCAACGCGACAGTGCATCAGTACACACATCAAACATAATAAAAAAATATTTTGAAGAAAATAATATTCAAGTTTCATCTTGATCAGCGAGGTCCCCAAACCTGAATATTATTGAAAATGTATGGGGACAATTAGCTTGCAATGTTTATAAAAATTGCAGACAATTTAATTCATTGACGAAGCTAAAAATGGCGATTGAAGAAGGCCGGAATGCGCTTCCACGTTAAAACTTGAAAAATTTGAAACTAGAACGAGCGCTCGAGGCGGAGCGCGTGGCTCGTCTGGCTGCCGAGGGGCAACTCTTCAACTTCGGCGACGTCGACAGCCAGGGGACCGGATGGGAGGAAGGATCGCGCGGACGGGCTGAAAATGGGGACAGACGCCCAGGATCCATCCGCACGCAAGGTCGGAGACACTAAAAGAGCACGGGAAGACCGAGGAACAGGGCAAGCTGGAAGATGCCCGGACATCAAAGACTTAGATTGGGGCGAATCGGCCTTAATCTTCCCCAAAACAAGATAGAGTAAGGGATTGTTTCATGCCAAGATGGAGGAGAAGCTGGAGCAGCTACGTGAAGAGTTAAAATCGTATGACTGCGGATATGGACAACTGGGGTGAGGCGTGTGCTATGAGTTCCTCGACGGCAGAAAGTGGTCTAAGGAAATACAGATTAGCGAAACACCGGTGTAAAGGTGTGTTTTACCGGAGAGGTGATGGAGGATAACATTCACGTGTTTTACTGAGGAGGGGTAATGCTATCGTTGCACGATACTATCAGCTAAGGGAGGAGATTCCACGGGCTAACCGACATGGGCTCATGAAGATCAATAAGATCGAGACTGAGTTCTACAAAATAGACGGGGAGGCGATGAGCGTTTACTGGAGGGAAATGTGCTATTGGGAGCTCGGATACGGGTATGTACCTTACAAAGCTCCCGATGAAATGGAGAGTGAGGCCCGACGATGGCTGAGAAATTCATGGAAATGCTGGAAACAGAGGCAGCCCGTTTTTTGGACACAGAGTGGAGGATGCCCCAAAAAGTGCTGAGCGTGGAGGAATGGGTCAAGACCGGGAAGTGAATAGAGGGAAAAAGCGGCACAGGAATGGTAACGAAGGTGTGCGTCGAGAATAAAGAGGTTAGGACTGGACGTGCGAAGCCGCTCGACGGGGTGAAGTAAGTACACGGACGAGGCGATGGCTATGGAATTGAAACGCATGTCATGCAAAAAAAAGTGAAGGCGGTAAAACTTAACCAGAAGTTAAAACGAGTAATGCCGTCAATAGGAAGATGAATTACCTTTCCTACGTATTAAAAGTGAGCTTACACGGTAGCCTGTTGCCGACATTATTCGCGGCGAAGGCAGGCAACGAACAGATTAATTATGATTTGAATTATGCCAGCCAGAACCCCAGGTTATGGAAAGTACCGCTGTATCAGGACGGAGACCGGCATACGGCTTTGGCCAACATCAGAACAAAGTATCAATAATGGTAGTCATGCGTGCAATAGGGCGCCACTTAGAGCGTTACTTGAATGGAACGGATATGCCGATAGTATGGGAGGTGCTGTGGGACAGTCTATTTGTCTGTGGTGCTGAAGTGAGAGTGAGGAACGTGTGTGCCTCAAGTGAGAGAACGGACTCCCTTCAGGGTGGCGGTGGACAGCTATTTTAGATACTATTCTTAATATAAGTAGTTTTAGTGTTTATTGAAAAATTGTGTGCGCGAAACAGGGGGACGACATTATTTTTACCGCGGCGGATCTCGAGGAGATCCGCTTGATAATACACACTTGCGGAAAGGTGAGGTACGAAGTGCACCCTTTGAATACATATCGCAATCAAGAGGAGAATTCCTGCGGCGATCATATGAACGGGGTATCTAGGAAGAAGTACTAGGAACATTAGATTCTGGAACTCGGTACAGGCAAGTCACCTCATCCCGGGTGAGCGGTTGTACGGGTCGATGGCGCAATGGCATCTACCTGTGCTGAGGAGTGGAAACGTAAGGGATTGTACCGCGATGTTTCGAAGTCGGTTAAATACGGAGAGGAAACGGTCCTCTGTACGAGGCACGTAAAATAAGTTTCTAGAGTACTCTGGTTCTATAAATACTCCGGCGGTCCTTCGAATCGGGCACAAACGCGGATGCAATACGCAGGGCGCCACTCGTTTAACGAAAAAGAACGTAGAGGCATAAACACAAATCTTTTCTCAGACATCAAATGCATTTTTCTCAAAAGCAGGTTTTCCAAAACCATGCCCCCACGATTATTCAAAAATTATTCAACAGAGTTACTTCGAATTTTGCATAGATCTATGGTACATCGTTACGCAGATTTAACGTGATGGATTTTTTATTCGATTTGCAGTTTCCTTTTGATTGCATAAAAAACGGCAAGATGTCGTCAAATTTGTTACTATGAATCGCTTTGAAAAGTTGGGACTGAAAGATACTGTTTGCTTCCAACAAGACAATTGTGTTTGAGCTATAAAAGAATGAATCCTTTATAATGTACCTGAATTTTGCAATACTAGGCCCCAATCAGCCGACGTAAATTCTATCCAACGTTTATAGGCGGAATTGAAACATTCTGTAGTAAACCATCTACCAAAGGAACACTCAAAAACATCTTGACAGAAGAATGGAACAAAATAAATCTAAATTTCACAAAAGAACTAGTTCAGTTTGCGTACATGTTACAACTTATAATAGGATCGCGAGAATATCCCACCTATTTATACAGGATGTGGCAAAAACTTTATTCACTTACGTTTTTGCCCCACCGTGTATATTATAAAATAAATATTGACTCTGAGCGGATATGCATTCCTCTGCTACTTCCACCGATAACGAAATATTTGTTTAACCCCTTGACGTATGATTTCTTTTTCTGATTTTAGTACTATATTAAGTAAGAAAAGTTAATGTATTGTAGATTAATTAAATTTGCCAATCTTCAGTTTTCTGAATTAAATTGAAAATTGGAATTAAAATTAATTTTTGTTGCCGATCTAACTGTTTTTATCACATCTTGACCAAAATCTGTGGCTCGAGTCTGACTCGTTATTATACGGCAAGGGGTTAAATAAACTATATATAATTGCTCAATTGAATGTGTTCTAATTTAAACTATATTTAATCCAGGTTCACGGTAATGTAACGTTCGGTCGTAAAAAAAAAGAAACATTTGCCGAAAAGACGGATTAGCCGTTACAGCCAGCAAATTAATTTATGAGCGCCTTACTCGAAGCCTCACATACCCAAACACCACGTGTGCTAGGCCGAATAGAAGAGAAAAGCAAGTTTGACCCTAAATTCACCGTTAGTCGACCGCACAATAGAACAATTTTCCACTTTGGCGCGCTAAAATAGACACACAACGTTTATAAAACATCATGCATAGACACATTTGAGTGACTTTTTTCACACTAATCGGAGTTATACATACACATTCGTCGAGTACACACCTGGCACATTTAAATTCAATACTTATACTTCGTTGAATAGTTATAAGTAAAAATATACATCATTGTTGACCACGGTGTGTGACTAAATTATACAACCTAATACAGTCTACTAAACATTAGCAAATTTGACAGTCTTCACTCGGTTTGTTCCAAGTTCAAAGTCCGCGTCATCCTATCGTCGCGAAACATAAGCGTCGACACTGTGACGCGATACATGTAAATTACAAAATTGGTAACTCTGACTGCGACATTAATTAAATATGTCAAATATGTCATACGTATGGAATAGGTGGACATTTTTGTGAGTAACTGTACGTTAAGACGTTACAATATTGTCTGTTTTGTTCTTAATGCTAATACTAACAAAACACGGTCTTCCGTTAAATGTTTACAATCATTTTGTTGTCTACTCGTGAAAGCTATTGTTTAGTTAAAGCTTACTTTCTGTCTAGGATAGAAATGAATAGGCAGAGCTTTATTTCATACGGAAAGTAAGTTGACAATTCTGTAAATTTGATTTTCTCCTAATTTATGTAAAGGCAATTTTTCCACTATTTCCAAAATTTCTCTATATGTTGAAATATTTGTAGTCACGTGTAAGTGTATTCTTAAACACAGAATGCTGAAAATTTAAGAATTATGTACCGCAGAAAAGTCGCAATCGGTAACGTCTATTGTTTGCTAAAGAAAATACGTGAACCGTTCGATTTTTGGAAGATTATTTTATTTACCGATAAGTCGAAATTTTAGTTGCATTCGCATAGGAAAATAAAATATCTCTGAAGGAAAAGTGGTGATGCCTTTGAACCTATTGAAGTTACAACTACTATTAACCCCCCGGCAGCCGTGTCTGGGTCCATTTTGACCCACATTCTCAAAAGTCTCGCCGAACTCCTCCACTCATAACGATTGGATTAACTCAGCAATTACCTATGTTAGAATTAATAAAGCGATCCGTGTATCTCGGAATGTTTTATATGCATCGAAAATGATAAGAATATAGACTTAGTTAGATGCGATTACTTCAAAATGGTAATCGTGTAATTTACATTCCGTATTACAAAATAGTTGATTGTGTATACATTGTACAAAGTAAGTACTGTTTATTTATGCTTTGTTTATATTTTGTTTACATTTTCTTTGCATTTTGTTATTTATGCATATTATTGAAAAAACGGTTTTTAGATTTCGAAATATCGATTACTATAAAAAAAGAATCACGATTCTAAGTGATAAAAGGAAAAGAAAGGTAGATGCGAATCTATACTGACCGAGTCACGGCCGCTATAAGAGTCGGCTGTCCGAGGGTTAAACATATTTGTACGAGGATGTTCTCCTATTTCTGGGATAGGCAATCTCTATTTCATTTACAGAACATTAGCAGGATAAGGCTATGTTGGTGGCTCAGGTAAATGGGATCACCTAAATATCTGTTTTATTTGTTGTTATATGAAAAAACTTGTCGGGACAAAATTACACTATTTCATGGGGCACATGTAATCGTGGAAACGGTTCTTTCTTCAGATTATTTTTTTTACGAGATTTCAAGGTCAACGTTATTTTTTTTAATGGAACCCTATTTTTTTCAATATCCTTGTAAAGAGTGAAAAAACAAATTCAACGACCTTAATAACCATACCATTCCCTTCGTTCAATTTCAAGATATTTCTGTCCAAAGGAAACTATAATTTTCTAAAGATTTACTTAAGAACATCGGGTCACACGTTCGTATTCAAACGTAAACATTACACGATGATTGCTCATCACATTATTCGACGTGTGCAAGGAGAATGTTAGACAGGATGTTTACCACATTAGATACTTCAGTACAACGTGAATTCCTATAACGCACAAGGGATTTTGCGACTACTGTTTTCATATAACGCGCCAAATAATAAAACATAGGAATTCCCCGCATTTAAAAGTTGAGCATTACACTCTTTTCTTCGTCGTTACCGACTTCTTCTGTTTCATAATTGTTTCTGTTTTTTGTTGATTGTTTCTTTATTACATACATTAACCCTAGAGCGGTCTTCGTTTTGACTGTACACTTAAGATTTTTCGGTCAAAAAGGACCTAAGACTTTACGTGTAATAATTTTTGTTTCCAACGTGACATATGAACCTAGACAATAAACGTTTAAAATAATTGAGGTGGGTGAGGAACGTCGTTACACTGTTTTCACCTCAATTTATTAAAGTATAAGTGTATGGTCGGCGTACAATTGGTCCAGAAAATACAATCGTTTACTTTGTTAATTGTCCCGGCGGCAGCGGTTTGGCGGGTATGTCGCGATGGTCGGTAAAGGAAAAACTGTCTGGAGGTGTAGGCGTACTGGGTTTTTATATTGTTAGGACAGGGAGACAGGAGTAGCGATAGATAAAGATAGAAGTGGAGAAAGTGGTGGAAACGGAAAATTCGTGGTTCGCGTGGAAGAATAGAACGACGTTCGGTAAGGGTTTGTTGACGACGACGTACCCGCCACATAATGTCAAGGAACGTAAACTTGATAATAGCAAAAGTTACTAAAAATATAAAAAGGCGGTGGGTCAAAAAAGACCCGAAGACCGCTCTAGGGTTAATAATATGTTTCTTTTTTAACCAACAGCGTATACATATATGTTACTTTTTTCAAACAACTGTCCTATTTGATAAAACATAGACCATAAAAGTTGGCATGGCAATAATCATTCCAAACGCGATACTTTAGATTATTCGCGTTATACGATAAAAATTCTCGTACAACGCGAATTCATAAAACGCGTAACGTTTAACCGAATTATACAGGAGTCTACTGTACAAGGTATGGTTTATCGTGAGAAACCAACAAGATATTATAACATGAAGAAGCATATGAAGGAGAGAGTTGCAGCTGCATGTGCATCCATAAGATCGCAGGAAATAGAAGAAGAAGTGTATGAAGAATTGATCAAACAATTCTAATTACGCATAGCAGCAAATGGCCATTATTTTGAGCATCTCTAACCTTTGGAATTCACAATGAGTTGTAAAAGTATCCTCTGTTACCGTTTTCAATAACAGGTAAGACTTACGATTGGATGCGAATGTGTGAATCAGTATACCGCGTGAATCCTTAGGAAATTTTAATCACCTTCAAACGCAAATATCTCGAAATTGAATGATGGGAATGGAATGATTATTCAGGTCGTTGAATTTGCTTTTTCACTCTCTACGAGGATATTGAAAAAAAATATAGGGTTCCATTTAAAAACAATAGCGATGACCTTGACATTTCGTAAATAGTGATCTTGAGAAAAAAACCGTTACCACGATTACATGTGCCCCCTGGAATAGTGTAATTTTGTCTTGAAAAGTTTTCTCATGCAACAACAAATAAGGCAGATATTTAGGTGATCCCATTTAGCTAAGCTAAATACTAGGGTGGATTGGAAAGTTCACGGCCTAAGTATGAAAGATTGCAGCTAAGTGCTTGTAATTTTTA
>NW_017101204.1:47883-67652 GCF_001263275.1 Habropoda laboriosa
TTTCTCCCTTTTAGAGCTAGTGAAGTAGAGGTTTTTGCAGTAGACGGAGTAGAAAGGACTAAATTAGAAAACGAACAGCGATCCAATACCTGAAGATAAAAGACCTCACATCAAAGATCATTCAAGGATCTTGCAAATATTATTCGAAATTTTTGCTAAAATCATTCAAGGTCCTTGCGGTGATGTCCTTTGTCACCAGGTACTGGATCATTCCTCACTTCTATTCGTCTCTTCTCCGTCGCTGTAAACACCCCTACGTCACCAGCTGTAAAAGAGAACAAAAAACTGAGAGAGCCACGAAATTTCGTACGTCGGTACACAAATGATCACAGATTACACCGTAAAAATTGCAAGCACCTAGCAGCAGTTCTTCCTACTTAGGCCGCGAACTTTTCCATCCACCCTCGTATATATGTATATGTATATTTTGCAACATGTTTCCACAGTTGCAAAGAAATGTTTCAAGGATAAAATATTAAACTTTTGGTGCAGCCACTTTAAAGCCTAAACTTAAACCTCATTGAACATAATTTACAGGACCAGCTTAACAGAGACATACCAGACAACGTAAGAAATCACAAATTATTGTTTAAAAACGCACTATTACGAGCTTAGATAAATGTAAATAGCAATACTATTAATAATCTAATACGAAGTATGCCAAAGAGACATGAAGAAATTATTCAAACTCGTAAATATTAAAAACATGTATACATGTACAATTATCGTACCACCAATGCTTGTCAATATGCTTTCCGTACGTGATGATGATTTATTTACTTGTTTTCCAAAATATATAATACGTTTCAATAAAATGGTGTAATATGATATTATGTTCTGTTACATAACATTAATTCTTCTAAAACAATAGTCGTTTTAATCATTCGACCTATTTTATATCTATGCGAGGAACAATGTGTTCCAAACTCTATTAAAGGGTTAGGCCACCCTGATGGATTAAAGAAAACGTAATTTTTTTTTTTTTTGGCTTAATCGATAGTTTATAGCAATCCTAAAAATAATATCCAATTGGTCTTGGTGAGAAATTCCCAGGAATAAGGGGCCTCAGCTCATCACGTATAAAAAAAAAATGTTATCTACTGAGTAATAGGCTTTCATATTAATTATATATGGTTACATTAATCTTTTGGAGTCTAATTTCGTTTTTTGTAATGTAATTATCAAAGAGTCAACAATTACCTAAGAGATGCAAAGAACCGTTGGTGTCAAGGCTTGGCAAAACTGTGCCTGACATTGCTACGGATATTGCAGTTTGTAATTTTAACGATAGATTATTAAGTATCATGCAAATTATGCAAGTTTTAGGCATGATCATAGGCGTTCAATGCTATAATTTTTGTCTCGAAGCGAACGCTCTCCGCGTAAGGCCGCTGATCGATTGATGACCGATGCCGCTAAAAAGGCGAGAAAAGCGTCGAGATCGGTCAGAAAAAAGGCAGAGGAGGCTGAATTGTATGGCATAGGCATCGCAGAGTGAAGGTAGATGTAACTTTTTTTCATTTCATTTACGTAAAATCATAAAATAAAACTTTCAAAACGTTTTTCTCAAGATAGTGTTTTTGAAGTCGGTGTGTCGATAACTTCTTCAATTTTTCACCGATTCACTTGAAATTTTCAGAATCTAGTTTATTATGTGATCTAGGGAAGTACGTAGGATTCTTTCGATATCTTAAAAACTTTTTCTTTTACAGACGTTTTTGTACAAATTTTTTTTGGCTAAAATCGATTTTCTCACTTCAAATCCTACGTACTTCCTCAGAAAATGTCATCTAGAAAATAAAAAACTTCAGTTTTTTGTTTTAACTTAAATCAAACAACCCTAATCGACGCCACCGTAAAAAGAGACGGCCTGAATGATTACAGAAGTGGCTCCAGCACCGCCATTTTGTATAAAAAAAAAATATTTTTATATATTTGTATGTATATATATTACAGGCTTTCTAACTGATTTCCCGTATATTTCTTTATAATCACAAAAAAAATTGTCAAAGATACCTATGATTCTCGAACGGTCAGCGTGGCCTAACCCCTTAAGGGGGTATTCTAGTCTAGACCTTTAAAGAAATATCGATTTTTTCTTCTTTGCATTTTTCGAAGGTACGACTCTTCAAGAATGTACTGTTAAATTTTTGCAACAAAATTCGAAGTTTTCGGCTTTCGCAGCATTTTGTAATGAGCGGCACTACCCTTCGCCGCTTCGGCAATAGGTACATAGCTCTATCTGTTTCTATTGTACTATCCCTTTCTGACCTGAAGTAATGTAGTGGTATAACCCTTTTTAATGTAACTGTGTAGTGCAATGAGTGCAGTGATGTATCACAAATGAATAAATATGTGCTGGCACTGGCCACTTAATCGCAAGAACATATATCACACGAAAAACATTAAACGCTCTTTTCTTGAAACGTTCTTTTTTCAACTGGCGGAAGTAAAATGAAGAAAACCAACTAGCCGATCAGTCTGAAATTTTAACACGTCCGTACCATTGGTTCTCGCAGATACCAGATTTACATTTCTATATTGGAAATTTCATATTTTGTTGCGTCTAAAAATGAAAAAAAAATGGAAACTTTCGTTACTTAAACTTTTAATGCTCGCGATTTTATGAAATTTTGCCTTACATAGTTCATACTGGTACCTGCAATAATAGCGGTGCTCATACCGATTAAGAATCTTTTTGATTTTTTTGTTTTGGATAAGTCTGTGAGCTGAAATCAATTCCGCCAGCGAGGCATCTATTTTCAAAGGCGCTATCTTCATTTATAGAAATAGCATTAGACGAACAAGTAAAAAGCTATTTAAAAAATTGTTTTGCATGCTTTATAAGTATCTTAACAAGTGAAAAAATGTTTGAAGTTGTTATTCATTGTACATATCGAACAAAAATCCTGAATATTGCCGAAATTTTCGGCGTGATTACTAGAATACCCCGTAACATAGGGGAGACCGAGGCTGATAGGCCAATTTTTCAATTTTCGATTGAATCGTATGGGAGAAATATCGTTATAACAGTTATTATATTTGGTAAGACATACACTGCCGGCGGAAAGTTTCCGACCACCTTCTTTTTTTTCGAATACTACAATTTAACGCAGCTGAAAGTCACAAAGCAGTCACTTATTCTATGTTCAACTGTTTTTATGATCATTCCCTTTGTTTCTATACCTGTTATACCGTCTTAAAATTCCATAATCTTGAATTAGAATTATTTTATGGAAGTAATATTTTTGAGGTATATAAGCGAGGATAAAGTAGTAAGCTCTATCGACTGCTGGTATTTAAATTTCGGTACCTTCTAGAATAAGTAATTAAGGGTAGTTATTACCTGAGCAGTATAGACCACATTTTGTTGGAAAAATTAGTATAAATACCGAGTAATCAGCGACAAAGCTCAGTACAGCAGAGAAACTTGTCAGAGATCTGTTTCTGCGAATAAAACGTGAAAAATGGGTACATCTAGAGAACTGAATATTGCAATACGAAGTGCTATATGCACTTTGCATTCCGAAGGAAAATCAGAGCGAATCATAGCTAATTGAGATTACCAAAAACAACAGTACGCGATACCATTGCACGGTGCCAAAATACGGGGTCGTATGAATCCAAGAAACGATCTGGGAGACCAAAGGTTACCACGAAAGCAGAAGATAAACATATTGTACTCTTTAGTAAGAGAAATCGAAAGAAGACAGGCCCAGAAATTTGTGCAGAATTAAATAGCACACGGACTAACGCAATGTCATTGACTACTGTGAAAACGCGTTTGAGAAATGCTGGCTTATTTGAGCGAATTGCAGTAAGAAAACCATTACTTCGGCCAATTAATAAAAAGAAACGACATCAGTGGGCCTCTACTCATAAATCATGGACATCAGAAGAGTGGAGTAAGGTACTTTGGACCGACGAATCAAAATTTGAGGTATTTGGTTCAAGACGACGAGTTTATGTTCGTCGGACTTTTGAAGAATCACCGTTGCCATCATGTGTACAACCAACAATAAAGCATGGTGGTGGTTCAATTCAAGTTTGGGGGTGTTTCTCAAGTGAAGGAATAGGTGACCTTGTTCTTATAGACGGCATACTGAAAAAGGAACGTTATAAAGAAATATTAGAACGTCACGCGATTCCGTCTGGACTACTCCTAATTGGGCGAGGATTTGTGCTACAGCAGGATAACGATCCCAAGCACACGTCCAAACTTTGTAAAGGATATCTTCAAGAAAAAGAAGAGGAAGGAGTATTAAAAAACATGAAATGGCCAGCTCAATCACCAAACTTAAACTCTATTGAGTTACTTTAGGATCATCTGGACAGAAAGGTTAGACAACACTGTCCAAAATCCAAAACAGATCTCTGGGAAGTTTTACAAAACGCTTGGAAAGATATTCCTCAAATAACAATAAATAAATTAGTCGATAGTATCCCGAGATTAGTTGAAACATTGAAAAGAAAGAAGGGCTCGTTTTCTGACGAAAAAGCTGTCTAACATAGTTTTTGTATTATTGTTATCAATAAAGACATTATAATAATAATTTCTGTAATTCCTTGTATTGCACTACATTGACCCATAATTAGATGCCAAAGAGCCTGCAACATTGTAGCCTCATTTCCATTAATTCATGAATCGTTCACAAATATTGAAGTGGTCGGAAACTTTTCGCCGGCAGTGTATATATCTGACTACCTGATAAAATGATTAAAGTTGATTTAATGTGATAACAATCAAGGTATTGTAACGTTTTTCTAACACCTTGCAGGCTGGTCAACCACCCCCATGGTCGGAGTTGGTAAACTTACAGTACGGGGTAGGTTGACTATAGGTACAATCAGTTAAGAAAATGTTATTAGCAACTTATCTTAGTGGTAATAAAGTAACACAATGTCGATAAAGTTGGTTTTGTTAAGTAATGATTAGATTATACATTTACATATTGGCAGCATTGCCACTCATTCAAGTGTGGTAACAGTTTTATTATGAAATATTAATTATCTTTCTCTCATATTTCAATAATAAACTAAAAATTTGTTCTCAAAAGGTTAAACATAAATTATAATGTATTTATAAGTTAATCAATTTTAAAGAAAACATAAAAATCGCTTTTCTGACAGCAAAATGACAATTTAAACCTTTATAGTAGCAACAAAAACTTAGAGAATTATAGAAACATAAACAACCTATAGTTCTTATGTTACTTAACATTATAGATAAGTTATTAACTAACTTTCAGTAACGAAAAGTTAGTCCAAACTGATATCACCAGATTGGTTGACCAGCCATGACCAGTCATGTAACTCCGGACGCTATTAGTCAACCAGCCTCGAACGATCATTTTGACTTCAATACTCTACATAACCCGAAATTATTTATGTATAAAGAAAGATTGTTTCAACAGGTCGTCTGATAAACAAACTTTAAAATATTCCTTCAACATTTATTCTATTGTAACTATATAGAGCGTGAAAAGATAAAATCTTGAAGAAAAAATATTTACTTAGGTAGCCAATTTTTCGATAAACTTTGAAAACACTCAAACAACGTACGATCACCGCATCGGAAACAAATAAATGGCAGAGTAGAAGTGACTTGTTTCTACAATAAGTCTTTCCGCGGTATAGCAAACAGTTAACCTTATAAGCAACCAGCCCCGGTCTCCCCTACTTTTTGCGGCAAATGTGGTACCACTTAAAAGATATCTTATCTAATAGTTATATTTATGTTTATCTATAAGAAATTTCACACAAACAAAATCTCACTTTTCCGATATTCTACGTTCTATTTAGTGACTTCATACAAGCGAAGCATTCAAACCCAACGCGTTCTACGTTAAATAAAAAGTCTTACAAGTTCCAATAATTTCTAGCTATCTTCTTAACTGGCCATTATTGGTAAGCTTATTTTAATCAAAAAAATTTTCTCACCATTTTTCTAAAACCACTACTTTTTTTCTCCTTCTTTTTCGACATTGATGTTACACTACTGCTTCTAGATTCATCACTTTGGTCCATTAACAGACCATTGGTGGTTGTATCACTATCGGTGTGAATATTTTGCGGAGATAATTTTGAAGGATTAGGACTTACTTGTGCAGTCTTGTCATCAGAATCAGTTGAATTCTGACTCCATTCTCCATTCACATCACATGAATAAGCTTTTCTCGCTTTTCTTGTACTCAAAGCAGTTTTCATGAAGGAAGATGGTACACTCGTATCCTTTAGTATACCGCTAGTATTTTTAAAATTTGAAGCATCTGTTGACGATTCAATGGCAACTGGTTCCACACTACAAGCGTCTTTTTCGGGAAATAAATTTTCCGATAGTGTATTCGATCCATTTGCATTTTCAACACATGAAATATTAAACTCAGAACTTTTTACAGGCTCCATTTCTAAATTATCAGCGTGTGATGTTGCTAATTGTACGTCGCATTTAGTTTCGTGACCACTATCGTTGAACACATCATGTGCACTTTCTTCTGGGGCAGATTTTAGCCTTCTATAAATCTGCTTTCGAGAATCAACTACTTTTAATACTTCGGCAGACGAAGCAATTTTCGGTGTTGTTTCCACTTCATGTGCAACATTTAATACAGTTTTGGATTGCATAATTGAATTTCTCTCAATGTCATTATTTACATTTGTTTGATTGCCACCTAAAGCAAATGCCTTTTTACGTTTCTTCTTCTTTTCCTTTTTAGTTTCGTCAGATCTATCATGAATCATCAATTCATGATATGTGCCCGTAATGTGAGAAGCGATTTCGCTTGGTCGTCGTTTTTTCGTTTTTTTCACATTGGAACCGAAGCTTTCTGCACTTTTACGAAGCACCGTATTTTTTTCTGATTGTTGTTTTTTCTTTATATCAAGCTTCTTGTTCTTATTCCCTCGACAATACAGCAAAATTAAGTATATTATAAAAACTTCAGAACAAATTAACAGCAAGTGTTGAGTTATCATGGTGATTCTTCCTCGCCAACTGTCACGATCGTAAACAAAATTTTTCACCGAGTCCGCAAGACTAGCGATTTCTTCTTTCAAAATTGCTATTTCTTCTGTGCTTTTTGCTTCACGTTCGTCTCTTTTTCGTGTTTCTTCATTCATTGCTGAAACTGTACGTTCAAGGAACTTCTGCATCTCTTCAACTTGCTTTTTATACCGACGACTTAATTCTTCCAAGTACTGTCCACTCAATGACATATTCCGTTCTAATGCCTAACAAAAATAATAACAATTATATAATATTGCAAACCTTAATATTACAAATATTCTATACATTACTAGAAACCGGAGATATAGTATCCGGACTACAAAATTTCTTATCTGAATGTGTCTTTTTGGGGGTATTTTAGATCGCTGAAGCCAAAAATGAGAGTCATTTTCCACGGAAATAAATGGTTTCAAAAATTCGGCCTTACCGACGTTTGGCCGTCGTACTTCGACGAAGTACGTAACACCAAAAAGTCTACAACCCAACTTGGATGTGTTAACCAAATCATTAAAAATACAAAAATTAATTGAAAACTTCTTACTAGCTTTAGTTTCATGTGGTGACAAGTGCTAGCCGGGGATTTATCTGACCCACACCAATGGCCATACTCCTCTTTAAAAAGAGCTGGTTATTTTTTTCGCTCATTGCGCGTTTTTTAGACTTAATATACACTACCGGCCAAAAGTTTGGAATCACCTCCCACTTTTCATCAATATTAAATCTGCTGCTAATTTTTGATAGATTTGAAGTTTATCTCAATTCTACCTTTACCAATTTATCTCATATCAATTGATTCGAATGATAAAAAATTCTCAAAGTCACTGACCTTTTTCTGGAAATTTTTGTGTAAATTGCAATGCTCAGTGATTCCAAACTTTTGGCCGGTAGTGTATATGGAGGAAGGGAATTGTAGGGTTATGTTGGCGCAATATGGAGTGAAGCAGAGGGGAAGTGTCTCCATGGAGGAGATTGGAAGGTTTATGGGTGTTTCTGAATTGTGGGATGAGCTAGATAGAAAATATTCGGAAACACTGTCCAACGTGACGAAAAGATCTGTGAACACATTTGCAGCGGTCCTGGAGAGAAATTTAGAAAGAAACTTTTAACCCTTTGAGTGCTATGGATGCATATATGCGTCCGGCGAAAGCTATCAGTGTGGACTATGGGCGCATATATGCAATTCGCGCATACATACACTACCGGCCAAAAGTTTGGAATCACCTCCCACTTTTCATCGATATTAAATCTGCTGCTAATTTTTTATAGATTTGAAGTTTATCTCAATTCTACATTTATCAATTTATCTCATATCAATTGATTCGAACTGTGATGCCCGGTTTGCTCCAATTCCTCGAAACTAGGAGCAGATATTGGGGTATCGCTGAGTTAAAACACTCAGGGATCGTCGTTGCGTGAAACAGAACTTTATTTAACAGAGATTTCTGATGATACGTGACGTGCGCGTGGTAGAACGGAGAATGAACGCGGAAATGGAGAAAATAGGGCTATTTAAGTGTTAGGTTTTCTGTAGAAACGGTTTATGGCACGATCAACCGGGAACGGTTATTTTTGAGTTCAGGATTTTCGTTTATTGCTTGCACGGGTCTAATTACATCCTACGAGGGTCGCTAGAATTGCTTTGCTAGATTTTTAGTAATTTGTGTCCCTCGCGCTCAATAGCCTACGAACATACTATAAACCACGAATTTCCGAACGGCACATCTGTATGTAACGGTCCGCTTGCCGATTAGTCACCCGGAGGAAATTCCAGATTTTTGGGACCTTCCGCCCACCCCTCGCGACCGTCTCCCACCCTTCCAAGGTAACAGCGCGCTAAGGGCGCACTGAAAGGGCGGCAAAGACGATATTAGACACGCTGATTGGCAAATGCAATCGTTAACCATTAACCAATCAGCGTGTCCCAACAAAAATCCCTCTCACGGACGTCCGAGAAGCGACGTTGACGAGAAGTCGTGTAGCAGTCGTTCAACCACCACGAACACGGAGAAGCAAGGTGGAACCAGCTCACATCACGCGTTAGACATAGATCAGTTTTTTACAAGTCCCAATCATTTGGGTGGTCCTTCGAACCAGTATCTAGACGGCACAACATCGTGCAAACATCCACAAAGCTCGAAAGTTTATCGCCACAACCACGAGCATTAACATTAAGGGTTCTGGGATGATGGACTTTGGGTTGCGACTATGCAGGAGAATTGAGAGGAGAGTTGGAAGGTGAAGAGTCCAGTATGAGTAATGGTGAAAGTGGGTGACTAGTTGTGAATACAGATGAAACTAAAGACTAAGAATGAAAATATTTGAGGGTGTAACAGAACGATAAAAAATTCTCAAAGTCGCTGACTTTTTTCTGGAAATTTTTCTGTAAATTGCAATGCTCGGTGATTCCAAACTTTTGACCGGTAATGTATGTCTTTATATGAGATGAACATGTTCCGCGGACCACTCGTTCTTTCATTATTTAATTTGGTGTAAAAGAATTACAATAATAATTTATTCTATACTCAATCAACAGAGTTCACACTGTGTAGCAAAAAAGTATTCCGTCCGCAGCAATCGCACCCGCTAGGCGCGCGCCGTCCACATGGAGAGCTTCGGCAGGGAATATTCAGCACTCAAAGGGTTAAAAGAATTCATCACATGACTGTCAAAATTAATTCGAGCCGTAATGACGCGTCATCGAGAAACGAGGAGCGTACATTGACGAGAAAATTGAAAACTTTGTATGTACAATTTTCAATATAATTTAACATTGAAAATCTATATTCGGTACAAGTAATTTGTAAATGATTATTTGATTTAATAACACGAGTGTTTAACAGTGTTAATTTAAACGTAAAGCTCAAATTAGTAGGTGTCCCATGACTTATGGATAGGGGTACATTGTTATACTAATTGCTGAACACTGCGTCTACTAGCAGTGAAGACCTACTATACAGGGTATCGTGTAACTGGTGGTACAAGCGAGAAGGTGGTGATTCTGCATGAAAAACTGAATCGAAAATGTAGAATAAAATTACTACATAAGAGGTTCAGTTTTCGAGAAAACGAAAATTAAAATATTCATCGAATGTGCGTGCATTTAACTATCTCTCGGCTTTACGTTTGTACTAATAAACGATGTCATGATAAGTATTGATAATACATTTATTAACGATTTCCTTAATTTACATATATATTACTGAACGAATTGTTGAAAGTAACATACGCGTAAAAATTCGTGATCTTTGAATAGGAGTGTGTTTTGACGCTTTAATTGTGTGAAAGCCTGTACGATTTTTTCTTTTAGCTGCAGATTTACACTATCTTCTGCGTAGACTATTTCTTTGCGAAATGTGACATTACCACTGTTGTTTAATGCAAAAGTATGAGCAAAAGCAACAGTTTGTAGCTTATCTTTAAATTCGAATTTCTCGAAAACAAAGCCTCGTATGAGAAAATTTTATTCTATATTTTTAATTTAGTTTTTCACGTAGAATCATTTTGTTCGCTTGTACCACCACACACATGACACCCTGTACAGGAAACATTCGATAATGCTCCAATTGGGACCCAAAGTTGGCAATTATCGCGAAGTAGAAACGATTCTATTCTAAAAAAACCGAAGGTCTTGGGCGTGCCGAACGTAGAAAAGGAGAACGCGAGTGAAAGAGAAAGAGGGGCTGAGAGGCTTAACTCAAAAATCAAACTTTCTTATTTTAGATTTGTGACGAATGAAATTTTTACCAACATATTTGTCACATTTTTCTGATTAAAATGATACCAAACACGATATAATATGGAGCATATTTGTTTACTTAATAAATGATAATAAGTAATAAGTAAATAAGTAAATATAATCCAAATTATATCGCGTTTGATCTCATTTTAATCAGAAAAACTTAATTATCTGTGCGTTGCATGCGGTGATCTAACATCAGACGCACCTCTACTAATATACTAGATAACAATGCACTTGTTTTTCTAGGAGTGACTTTCAAGTGTTGCGTTCGCATCAGACGCATCAGAAGCAGTCTAAATGCAAACGCAAGAAAGAAGCTTTTACCTTGGAATATCGTAATTAATCTAAAAAAATAGAAGTGTCCGAGTTTCAGGCAGAAAAGTCCGAGGTTTTAATGCTCTCTATTCCAGATTAGTGACTTTATAAATGGCAACCCTAGTTTTCGGCAATTATCGAAGGTTTCCTGTATATGTATATGGACTTATATCTTCCAAACGTCTTATTTCCGTGAAAAACGGCCCTCATTTTCGACTTCAACAACCTTAAAAACCCCTAAAAAATATCATTCCAGCCGGATATTTTGCAGTCCGAATACTATACCTCAGCCTAAACTGTACCAACAAGGGAGAGTTCCCAAGTGTAAATAAGTGTAACAAATATTTGACACGTATTTTTTTTTTTCCGAGCGCAAATCCATGTTGAAGGGTGAAAACAGCCCTCTAAGTTGGGGATACAGAACATATTTTATAGAATATTAAGGAATTATACATATTAGATTCAGAAAAATGGTTTAAATACAGAAATCGCTTAAACAAGAAATTCAGCTATGAAAACATCTTCTAAGGAGTAAAGCAAGCCTGAATCGCTGGTGACGGCTATTACTGACATAAATAAACGAAGTTTATTTCTACTTACCATGTTTAATTAAAGAAAAGTTTTCACGATTCAAATTGACGTTTGTAACATTTGGTAATTTGACAAGCATAAACGCAGATAAGAAGTTCGATCTTTGTTTACAGGCTTACTTCACTCCTTAGGAACTCACGAGTTTATAACATAATTTACATTTTACAACAATAAATGACCTCATATGGCAGATCGTTGAGTTCGTCTCAACAAACGCCACCGTACTGTAAAAAAAAAGTAGTATATGGTTTTATTTAAAACAAATGAATTTGAGTAAAATTTCGCCGCCACCACTCGACCTGCAAAAAAATAATTTGCACCATATGATGTCCCCTTTCATACCAAACAACTTTCGTAAAAATATTTGTTTGATAGGTTCACTTCCTCACGAGATACTCCAACATTGCGTATAAAGAAGGCACCATAATACCATAAAACACGGATAAATTGGAATTTTTATTTTTTTATGCATGGTCATAAAACTGATAAGAAATTATGATGTTTTAGGTTATGTTTCATGAGTTTTACATATAGCAATTTCATATGTTGTACCTATCTGCCAGCGATATGAAAATCGCCAATTACATTTGATCTATTCACAATTATAAGACTTGAGGTGGGTGAGGAACGTCGTTACACTCTTTTCACCTCAATTTATTAAAGTATAAGTGTATGGTCGGCGTACAATTGGTCCAGAAAATACAATCGTATACTTTGTTAATTGTCCCGGCGGCAGCGGTTCGTCGCGATGGTCGGTAAAGGAAAAACTGTCTCGAGGTGTAGGCGTACTGGGTTTTTATATTGTTAGGACAGGGAGACAGGAGTAGCGATAGATAAAGATAGAAGTGGAGAAAGTGGTGGAAACGGAAAATTCGTTCGTCCTCGCGCGAACCTGGATGCCAACGCCACAGACTGTTTAAAAGAACTGTTCCAACGTTTGAAAGTTTTTCCTGCTTGTAAAAAGATAGTAGTTAAAAGATAATATTTTCATTTATTACTTCCTTAATTCATTTACAACAAGAACATTTTTTTCCCGTGACATCAAGTTAAATTCAATATTAGCAAAGACTTCAACAAACGAAGTAAAATATCTCGTTAACTATTAGATTTAGGACCAATAATTGTTAATATTTTTTTATGCAGAAATTAACATTTTTTCGAAGTTCATTAGACGTTTTATTTAAAAAAACGAAGTTGACCTTGAAATTTCTGAACCATATCCTCCACCTACAAAGAAAATATGTAGGGTAACTGTACTTAATATCGAACAGCACTTAATATAGAACACCACCATATCTCGGCCAATAAGTAACAAAATTAATTGGCAACAGTGCAAGATATTTCATTAAAAACAAAAGACAATTATATTCACATTTAAGCTTCAGTTGCAAGTCTGTCGTTGAATGCGAAGTTGATTGTTGTTTGAAAGCGTATAAAAGTTTTTTAGAAGGGAGTTAAATAGAGAAATTTTTTAGTAAAGATAAGATAAAAAATATTACTTTTGCATGATTTATCATTAAACATGTTTGTTTTTGAGTCTTCAAAAGGAAGGGTCTAGCACAGAGCCGCTTAACTTCTTGCTCACGAGCAAATTTCTCCTCCCGAGGTTCCCCCACTATGCGGTACGACACGCAAAATGGGTAACATAAACCAACGGCAGTCGCTGGAGTTGTGGTGGGAGGACTCCTCGCGTCCTCCAGCTGCGCCGTAACTCGAGCGAGACCATCTCAGTCGCATAGTGGGTTCGCGAACGGTCCGGCTTCGATTTTGATGACACTTTGTACACTTATAAAGCAGCCAAAAATAATCGACACATATTTTTTTTTAGCTGCGGTAACTTGAGTTTAAGGGGTGAACCACCCCTTGAAGTTTTGGCTCGAAACGGCTATCTCGAAAACAGAAAGACATACGAAAAAATTGTTAATGGGCGAGGTTAATGGTTTCTGATGTACAATAACATGATGTTAAAAAATTTAACAAAATACAGTTTATTTATAACAAAAAGCCCATCGCCATAGATCTATTTCATGCACAATTACTCTTAACTGCCGAGCTTCCATAAATTTATTAAATGTATACTCTCCAATACGTTTTACCTTTTCCTTTTTTGTGCCACCCTGTTCAACTTGTAAAGCCCACTTACGAAGCATTCTTTCGGATTTCACGTGACGGAATTTGGAACGCACGGTGTCTAATTTTAATCGCTTCGACTTACCGCTGTTCCAGTACGCCACAGCTTTCCTTTTATATTCGAATGACGTACAACGTTTTCTTCGTATATGTTTGGAACATTCGGTGTCCTATTTTCCTCCTCTTCATCTATCCAGTTCAAATCAGCATCCTGAATTTCTTGTTCGATAGGCGTCCCGTCCATTTCAACACACGTTTCATGTTCAACCAGGAATGCTGTGTCTTCGACACTTCTTACAATTAAATCGAATAATACATCCCTTAAATATTCTTCTGCGATATTAATTGCTGTGGGTCCCTGATTCCACTCAACAAACGCAGCAGACAGTAAAGTTATTACATTAATAGCATTAATATTTACCATCTTTCTGAATACTCGCGTTTTATGATCGTTAACAACTGAACTGTATGGATGACCAACAATGTTCTACACGCTTATAAAAAGCTAATTGCAATATATATATATACCTTATCAAACGTTATCATACGTTATCACGTTATCAAAATGTGCAAACTCCAGTACAATATACCCGTTTTATCATGTTTATTACAAAAATCGTCACGGTTTTAAAGAATGTTAATAACAACAGAGATAAAGATGCACATATTAATCTCTTTTGACAAGTATTTTTATTGTGCAGATTACACAGAATGCTTTCAGTGAAGATTTACATAACGTGCGCAAACTGCATGATAGGCGAGCCACAAAAATTACAATATCCATTCATTTAATTTGCATATTAACGAGAATAATAAATGCATTTTTATCTGTATAATTGTATACTGTATACTGTATAATTTAGTGCAAGCCTACAATGCTTCATTAAAATGAAAGTTAGAACGGCTACTACCATAGTGGATGTGCGCGCAAGATGTAAATCATCAAAATCTGCAAAACTGTAAGAGGCAATTTTAAAATGTTATGTACTAATAGATTTGGAATAAAATGCTCGTCATTTTTTGTCATTATGAAAATTTCAATAAAATGAAAAATTAAGTTAATAAATTTTTTTTTGTTATAAACAAACTGTATTTTGTTAAATTTTTTAACACCATGTTATTGTACGTCAGAAACCATTAACCTCGCCCATTAACAATTTTTTCGTATGACTTACCGTTTTCCGTTTCGAGCCAAAACTTCAAGGGGTGGTTTCACCCCTTAAACTTGAGTTACCGCAGCTAAAAAAAAAATACGTGTCGATTATTTTTGGCTGCTTTATAAGTGTAGAAAGTTTCATCAAAATCGAGGCCGGACCGTTCGCGAACGTTCCTTGTCAGTCGCATAGTGTGGGAACCTCGGGAAGGGAAATTTGCTCGTGAGCAAGAAGTTAAGCGGCTCTTAGTCTAGCAGGATAAGATGGTCAAAAGTGCCCTTGAACGAATTAGGTCGTGCGACATACCATTCGAAAGCTCATTGATAGAAAACATTGAATACCAACTCAACCCTCTAGTTCAACTTAGGGGGTAGTTACAGGGTGGTTTATGTTCATAATTCTGTGGATTGTTTTCCCTATTTAGCGGTATACAAAAATTTTGAAAAAAATCTTGCATATTGCGTATATGAAGGCACAAGTTAGGGAATTTTTTCTGATATTTTCATTACAAATCCTAGCTGTAAAAAATAAAAAACATATGTCATGAAACAGAACACATTATAATGACCTAAAACATCATGAATTCTTACAATTTTTACGACCATGTATTCCTAATGATTCCATCTCAAATAGAGTTGAAGAAAATTACAAATGTAACAATTTTTATTATAATGTTAAAAATAAAAAATCCAATTTATCTGTGTCTTATGGTATTGTCCGTAATTTGTACATGTAAATTTACATGAAAATGGATTAACATTGTGCAACAGAAATATATTAATTTTTAACATGTTGGTAAACTGATGAATTTTCTTAAAAGCTGTTTTCATAGTTGAATTGCTTGTTTAATGACAAGCGATTTGTATATTTTAACCATTTTTCTAAACTTAATATGTGTATGTAATTCCGTAATATTGTATCAAATATGTTCTGTATCCCCAACTTTAAGGGCTGTTTTCACCCTTCAACATGGATTTGAACATGTAAAAAAAAAAATGCGTGTCAAATATTTTTTGAAAACTATATCATATGTAAGTTTCACCAAAATCGGCGATTTATACGTAGGGACTCCCCTTGTAATATAAAATTGTATAAATGAAAATATAAAAATGTACTACACATAAATTAATAGTTAAGGAAATTATCAAAATTAACTGACATTATTTTAGTATTTTAATTTTAGTAGTATTTTAATTTTCAATCTATCCTTGAAGTTTTATTTAATCAATGCATGATGCAACTTTGTGCCAATGATGCAAGAGGTGAAAATATAATGATATTATTTAATGAGGATATCTTATATAATATTTTAAAACTATATAATACATAAATGAATATGAAATACCTTGATTCTATTAGATAATCTCAAGAAAACAGATTCCTTTTGTGGTGTGGTATTTGTTGTTGACTGTGTCACGGAAGCGCTTGCAACAGGTCCATTTTGAATATGCGCTGCTTCTCCTTCTAAATCTTTCAAGTCCGAGAGTAAGTTGTCGAATGCTAGAGAATCTTGAGAAGGCAATTTAATTTCGTGATCTAGAAGATCTGCTTGTCCTTGTTCACCTTTCTGATCTAGGCGTTCTACTTTCTCCACTTTATTTAACATACCAGAAAGTTCTTCAGATTCTATATCTGATACCATATCGACGCTTGGAATTTCAGTACTGTCAACAGTACTGTCAACGGTCATTTGAGGTGTGTTTTCATTGGATGAACTAGGAATAAATGGCTCCTCGGAGGCCTTTAAAACTGGTTGTTGTTCAATATTTAATGACGCAGGAATGGTCGTTGATATTTCAGGCTGAAATGATTCCTCAATACCACTTTTGCTAGATTCTAAGATAGGAATCGAGGAGTCATTTTTCATTTCTTCTTTTTCAAAAGGTTTTGTGAGCTTGATCTGTGAAGCTGCAGTTTCAGAACTTGAGGAAATTTCATCAAATGTACTGGTAAATCTGTTAATTTCTTCGCTAGATAATTCTTGAGTACTTTTCTTCAAATCTTTAAAAGATGTACCAATATCTGAGTTCGAAGAACATGTACCTGTCGTATGTTGAAATGATATAATGACATCATTGCTATAATCTTCTTTATCTTTACGTAATGTATCTTCTTTAATGGTATCTTTAAAGTTGTTAAACGGTATTTCGTGACTAGTATTCATTACCATTTTACGTTCTTTTATCGCTAGTACATTACAGAGTGCCGCGATGTATTCAGAGTTGAGTATAGATGTTATGAATTTCAAATGAAAGTTCTTTGTTGAATCAAATTCTTCTTCAACCTGATCATATTTTTCTACATTTTTTATTTTTTCGCCTTTTCTTTCTGTTTCCCTTTTTGCAGAAGTTTCAAATCCTACACCATAAATCTCACACAGTCCATTTTGTCTTAAAGTTCTATTCACAAGATCTATTTCAAGTAATTCATTTAGTTGTTGTTCCCTACAGCTAACTAATTGAAAGATTTTTGCAAATTTCTGATCTGAACAGTTATCACAAAGAATGGTATATCTTGGTGTAGTGCAAGTCATAAAAGAATTTTCCAAGATATTACCATCATCCATACTTTGTTGGATTTTCGTAATGTTGTTACTAGTCAAATCACTGGATTTTACTAATACCTCAGCTGCTTTCTTCATAATACTCAACACAGCATCCCTAGCACTACCAAACAAATTTCTTGGTGGTTCACCGTCTTCTACATCCAACACTTCCTCTTCATCGCCATCTTCTTCATCATCTAAATTTGTTTGAGTCTCTCTTAAAATTTGATTCTCTGTCTCTGTCTCAAGAACCTCAAATTCACTGGTGCCATAAGCACGAAATAAAGAAATAGGGCAAAAATGTTCCGATCCATAATAGGTCTGAAGTTCTATTTTTATAAATTTTCCAAAAAGATGTGGTTGCAAAGCAAAATTTTGAATATCCTTTATATCTTTCGCAGTGAACTGACCAACTGGACTCCAGTCTCTCGTAGGAAAACGATCACTGATATAAACTGAGAAATCCTTTGGTGACGAACTGAAAAGCTCGAAATTGGCTAATTCAATTTTTTTGGCTTGGATAGCCTCGCAAAGTTCTACCACGAACCATATACGGGACGTACATGTATTAAGCATATATTCATCTCTAGTAGATACTAAGACGCTTCTAGCACTGTGTGCTTCAGGATTCGCTGCTACAATTTTCGCTCCACAATCTGGAGAAGCATAGTTCTTGGAACGAACCTTAATTCCACCAATTCCCCGTGTTGGTGCCCCAGAATTCTGAACGGATACATTTGGATGTGCTATAAAAAAAAAATAATTATTGTTTTAACAAACTAATTTACAGTTAAAAGGAGCTTATAATGCAAGAATGTTGTGAAAATGTTGCGAAAATAAATACGTAGATTTTAGTTAATATAATTCAAGAAAAATTAAACAATGATCGTCTATTAAAGGTAATATAAATTTCCTTTGTATCAATTACAAAAATAGCATAAAAGGAAAGCTTTTTATAAATAGCAAGATTCAGCCTATTATACTCTGATTTATATTTACGAAAGCTCAGTCGTATTAGTCCCCTCACACTCCCTAATTATGTCAAGCGAAAATTCGGCCTTATTTTTACATTTTTTTAATTTTAAAACACAATTGTAGGAAAAAAAAATTAAACTTTTAAAGATGTATATGCCAAAATTCAATAACAGAAACATGTTATTAAAGTAAATATTTTCAATTACTTAATTTCATTGAAAGAAATAATAATAAACATTTCACATGGATTGATATCAGGCATGCAAATGAAAATATGCAATACTGTTTTAAAAAACTCGAAACTTTCAAAGGTCGCATCTTACAAAAAATTCTTTGTTTATAATCCTTATTTATTTAAAATATAATATCTATTCTACTAGTGAGATTTCAAATAGGTACTCAATATCAATATTGCACGATAAATAAAAAACATTTTTCGAATTAAATCTAATAAACTATTTTCTTTTGTAATTATTGTGTTTGTAAAGAAGCACTCACTTTTTTTCTTTTCAGCTTCTTCTAACCTCTTTTGCGTCCACTCACTAAAAGATGGAATATCCTCCTGTGAATTTGAGGACCCTACAGAAACAATTCCTTCACCAAGGACAACTGTAGCAGCAGCATCATCCCTATTATCTCCCACTAATCGAGCTTTAGCTTTAGTATCGCTCAATTCTGAGGTTGCTGCAAATGTTTCATCAACTGTAGGTATCTCATCAGGAAGTATTTTAACAACATCGTCTTCAAGCTTGTCTTCTGATCCCTCACTAGTTATAACTGTTTGTTCAGCCCTTACTACTACC
Organism: Habropoda laboriosa; assembly: GCF_001263275.1. Taxonomy (NCBI): domain Eukaryota; kingdom Metazoa; phylum Arthropoda; class Insecta; order Hymenoptera; family Apidae; genus Habropoda; species Habropoda laboriosa. The sequence goes on from NW_017101204.1 coordinate 67,142, forward strand.
ACCACATCCTCTCCAACTGAATCTGCCAATAGTATAGATTCCTCTTCAAAATTATTTGTTTCATTAAGTTTTTCTGTAATTTCGTTAATAAATTGTGGCGGTGAAGAAGTTTGTGTACTAGGTAAAATTTCTTGTTGTTCCTTTTCCGTTTGTCCGATATTTGTATTCTTTGTTAATAAAGATGAATTTTTTGCATATAATCTGGTCCTTGAAAACTCATGATTAAACTTTGGTTCTGCTAAACTTTGTAATTCTGCTACAGTTGTATCCACCAAAGTCACAATTGTTGATTGTTCATTTTCAGAAATTCTATAAATGAGAAAAAATTACTAAATAAGAAAATAGTATTGTTTCATAATAAGAAATACTTACAAGGAACGTACACATCCTAGAGCAAACAAATTTGATTCATATTGTTCTCAATAATAGTATTCCCTTAGGGATATTGTTGTGACAAAATAGTAGGACACAACTTTCAAATATTTTTCAGAAATTTTTGTATCATCAAATT
>NW_017101204.1:67687-72645 GCF_001263275.1 Habropoda laboriosa
AAATGAACTATATGAGATCTTTTTTAACAGATATTACTATTATCTTATGTATAAAAAGAAAAATTTCTTCTATAGTTGTTAATTTATAAAATGGACAAAGCAATCCTGTGGTATGCAATAGCATTTTTGTAGGACAGTGATAACCCAAGTAAGTAAGTACTTACATGTATAATACTTTGAAAATCATTCTAAAACATGGGTGTCCAACCTTTCGATTTGCCTGGGCCATACGAAATATATAATACAGTTAATTGTACATAAGTAACAAAACCTCCTTTATTTTTTAATATTTTTTATTATAATGCAACTGAGTCGTAAAAAATATCGCTAAAAATCACATAATAATGTTAAAAGTTTACGATATTGTGCTGTTCAGGGCCGCAGGTTGGACACGCCTGTTCTAAAACCTACTTTCTGTTATATTAATCACGTAGTGTTTACCTTCATAGGCAGGTAAAATATTTTGTATAAACTTTTTAAAGTAAAACACACTTGTTACCAAAAAAAAAAACTGCAAAATTGATTAAAAAGAACAATTTGTAGCGTGTATACAAGGTGTAGCGCGTAACTGTTGCCATGATTTTTCAGACACTTCTGAGGAAAAAATGTTTCGAACATAAGTTAATCAGCTTTCAGTCGACTACAAATTATAATATAAAAAATTTCCAAAACCGTTTTTTTTTCGATAAAAAGTCAAGGTCACCATGACTTTTTTAAATGGTACCATATACAGTAAAGATTCTATAAGAATTCGTTGGGATCTACACGTTAACTGTTCATAATCTATCCCCACCACAAGGGGGAACCACCCTTGAACCAGGCAAGCGACTAATGTGACACGGTCACATCTCCTTATCGCATTCGGTGGCGGCATGTCCGTGAGACAATACTAACAAAACTATAAAAGTTTGTTATTTTCAATTTTTCGTTAATAAAAATTTCATCAAAATACTGGTGAGATTTCCCTGATTAAAATGATACCAAACACGATATAGTTACAAAACTTGGTCGTGTCGATTGGGCTTGTGAATCTTCCTTTGCTTGCTACATACCTTCTTCTACGTTCATTTCACTGTCGGAAGAATGTAGGACTTCTCCGTTATGAGTTTCACAGCTGTGCCGAATACGAACAGTTATCCAGTACTAGAACTGAACCAATCCGGTTATTCTCGAATGGGACAGCTTCTACACGTTAACTGTTCGTAAGCGGCATTGCCTTTGATCAATTAACGGAGAGTAAGAAACGATTTTCGACCTCTGACAAGTTTAAAGGGCACATAAGAATACACATAGGAGTTGTTATACTAACGTTTACACTACTCAGGACTCTTCACAAGCAGTTCGCAAGCAGTTTGCGAACAATTATAATTTACTAATATGTTAAAAATTTTACGGATTTACTAGTCAGCGTTTTTAATGAATATGTGAAAAAAATCAAAGAGAAAAAAGTGGTACTATTTTTTGCAAATAATATAACAACGTATGCGAACTTTTTGTGTTTGTATTATTTTTTGGGAAATGAAGATGACATTCAATTTTTTGAATAGAATTTAAATTCTATTCTATGCTGACTAGTAAATCCGTTAACATTCTGTATAATTATAAATAGGTGCAAGTTGTAGTTTTCCAATTTTTTGTTAGTTCCATTAATTTTAGTAATTCTTTTGAATTTTTTGACTTTTTGTAATTTTTTAATTTTGTATAACTTTGTAATATCCTGTAATTTATTTAATTTCTTGTAATTGCTTATATATATTTTAATTATGTATCACCTTGGAATTTTCTATGTTTTGTAAATCCTTATATGTAATCTTTTTTAGGTGTCTTACATTTAATAGATATAGGAAAGACATAATAAAGTGTCGATGTATGTAAATATGTATTAATTATTTATAGAGAGGGTGTAATTATGTGTGTATGTATGTGTGGAATTTCTTATTAAGTAACTAAATGTAAACCGAATTATACCGTGTTTGGTCTCATTTTAATCAGAAAAATATCATGGATATGTTAGTAAAATTTTTATCAGCAAAACACAAAAAATAAAAAAGTTTTTCTTTTGTATTAGTGTTGTCTCACCGATATGTAGGTGTTTGATATTTTAGGACTGTTCGACTTTCAATACCTCTCTCTTCTTTGGTTGCTGTCTCTTTCTGCGTACGTCTATGTCGGTAAAATACAAACAGTTTGAGAAACCTAGTATGTAATACGATAAATAATCCATTAAATATCTTACGAAAGACCTTAAATAATAGTTATATCTTCTTTTCGTGTATATATCCGCCTCTTGCCTTTATTGCAGCATTCGCGATTCTGGGCATCCTGGCTATTAATTTCTCTATTGTATCAGATGTAATGTTCCTCTTTTTAAGATTTCCCACAAGTTTTTTTCTGACTTAGGACACATTTTTCGCGAAGAACACAGCGAAGACATATCTCATAAATATTTAACAATTTCAAGGGCTTAAATAATTAAATTATTCACAATCATACAACTGGAATACGCTAAATATATACATATATCCAATAGAATTTGTAAAAAAATGCGATGTAATATTTATAATTTACGTCGGATAGGAAAGGTTCACAGAAAATGACAAGTGTCCTAATACTTTTGAGCGGCAGTGTACATGCTGCCTTAATAGTGAAAATATCTACTCTTTTATTTGTTCGTAGTTGTCACTTTATTTACTAGCGGTAAAATTATTTTAAAGTATGGGAATCTGTAAAATAAAATATTGCCACTGGTTCAAAAATTGCTTGCCACCCAAATAATTACTGCATCATGATGCAATCACAGACGAGGTACAGGATAGACCTAACACCTAATGTATTTTCATGTCCAACGTTCTGAAATATCGATCGTGTAAAAATTCAGAGGTTTTGTTATGCCCTCTACGATATAGAACGGTGAGTTGAGGAATTATACAGGGTGTCCCGTAACTCCTCGAACATCCGGAAATGGGGGGTAGCTGGGGTGACTCTGAACAACTTTTTCCTTTTCCAAAATCCAGTTTGAAGCTTCGTTTTCGAGTTATTAACGAAAAACACTGGCCAATTACAGCGCGCGTAGAGCCCGCGCTCAGGGACAGAGAACAGAGGCTCAACCGCGCGCGATCGAACAAATGCGTACGCGTGACTTCTCGGTTCTCGATAGCTGTCAAAAAAATTTCACTTTGCACTGCTGTTTTTATAAGGCTAGGAGTTACGGGACACCCTGTATACAATTCAATCATCAAAGATGGTAAACTCGGCAGATGTAAAAAATCCGCTTCCATTAAATTTACATATAAAGATACATACTTATATTGCATTGCGTGGGTAGAATTGTTCACGATCTTCTGACAGCAGATCTGAGAACACGCGCATGTGATGAATCATCTACTAATAAACAATTACGTTACTTTCTTATTTGCAATTTCATGGTTACGTTTAATTCCAATTCCATCCACTACTAATGTTGTAATCGCATTCTACGTTGAATCGGTAATGTTGGTACCGACACGAAAGTGGTAAGAGTCTTCTCGGCCCCAAAGCCCCGGACAAAAAGTCCCATAAGATGTTACGTCTATTCTATAGGGGAGATCGGGGAAATGATACAATGGTAGATTGATGCAGTGAAATTATCTGGACACTGTGTACGTGTAGCTCGATTGGAGATCTACCCCTGTAGATCCGAAATTCTTCATCCATTTAACTTGAAATTTGTACACATTATTTTTTATAAAGCAATCTACAATATAACACAGAATTTATTTGTTATCTTCATTCGTTGAATTTTTATAAATATTTAAATTTGAGTTTTTTCAACGAAAACGATAATTTTGTCTTTAACAAGCCGCCAATTTTTCATTTTTCAAAATTATTAGAAAATCTTATATTACATTGAAGATAATCTATTTTTGTATAAGTTGACATAAAAATTTTTTATTTCCTATATTCCAGTCACTTTTGCTACTGTGCTAATATACAAGCTAACGAGGTACCGCTGGACATAATATACAACTATACCACTTAATAATTTTAAAGCAATAGAAAAAATATGAATATAAAATTAAGATGTTGCTTAACGTTCCCTATTAAAATTTTTTTCTTTTTACCAAATATTTATAGGCGAAAAAAAAATGTTAGATTCACCCAACTTTTTTAGGCTTCCATGGTTGCATACCCCCTTAATAAGTGAAAAAAAGTTTGCCGCTGTTATTTATTGCACACACTGAAAAAAATAAATCTTGAATATTGTCCAAACGTGATACTAGAATACCCCCTTAATACAGTAGAGGAAAATGTGTAAACGACACCTTTACTGTTCCTTTTCTTTTCCTGTGCAAGAAGACTTTTTGACTATACAGCTAAGGCACTTCCACAGTTATCCCATGAGACTCACGCCCATTTTACCTGATTCCTCTACTCCCCCTACTTCTTTGACTAACCGAATAAGCCCCTTTTCCATGAACGCGTTTTTATTTGAGGATCTTCTCTCAAATTTTACGTTGCCGTGACCCATTTTAATGACCCATTTTAGTTATTACAAATTAAAATATGCTCACTACTATATCTTATATAAATATTATTTTTATAAATGAATATCATTTAACGGTACAAAAAATGTTTTAAAAGTAGCAATAATCAGAATCACACCTCACTGTTATGTAGAAATCAATTATCTAACCACTGCATAACTGTCAGCTTGATCAAAGTCTTAATTAGACATATAGATAAGGTTCCCTAAACTGTGAAACTCAATTTTTCAAAAATGCTTGAAAGCAATATGCTACTATTTTACCACAATAAAACCCATATTGTACTATCAGTGAGAAAAGCAAATCAGGTTCTCTCTGAATGTGTACATTTCCTATTGGTAAGACAAATATTTAAAGTATATACTGATTCATAAGAAAAATAATTAACAATAAATTATATTTCTATCGATTCTTGTAGTATAATTTAGAAAGTAT
>NW_017101204.1:72847-74702 GCF_001263275.1 Habropoda laboriosa
GTATATGATTCTTTAAATAAAATTTTAAACTTAGTAAACTATATAACAAACTTATATCAACGTAAAGTTTAATCCTCCTTATCAAAGTAGAGCATTGTTAGCCTTTTCTCAATATTTATTTCAATGATAAAACGAAAATATTTATTTCTTGCCTGGATAATTAAAAGTGAAACATTATGTTAAAGTGAAATAAACTAAATCTTATGCAAGATTATTCAAAATCTTATTACAGACATGACAATATTGTTGCATACATTTGTCTCAAATAAACATTTAAAATATGTTTTTTTACTTCAATATACAGGGTGTTACCTGTAACGCGACGCACGATTTTTCACCCACTTGCAGCCATCTGACAAAAAAAAGTTTACAACAAGAGTTGCAGGGTATGGAGTGTACAATAAATATCAGTAAAAAAAATTTCGAAAACAGTTTGTTTTCATGGCGAAATCAAGGTCACCTTGGGTTTTACAAATAGGAACATAAATTTTTTTTTTTTTAACATATTTTTGTGGACATCGAGACGAATTCAGAACACATATTACATGATATTTTTACTAATATATTATTCGATTTACAGTAGTGGAAATGTGAAATACATTAGCTTTTCGTCGTACATATTTGACTTTAAAGTAGAGTAAACATTATTTGATACCGAAGAGATTACTGAATGTAAACACGTGACTAGACATAAGAAAAGTGCACTTTATTTGTGAAAAATCGTGCGTCGCGTTACAGGTAAGACTCTGTATTTGTATTTTTCCTTTCTACTCCTTTTCTTCAATTATTATTTTCTTAATGCATTCAGTATCTTATCAATGTTATCTTATCTACTGTGTCAATTGTCAGATGCCACTCACTAATTACACGAAAATTTCTTGTTCATTTTACTTATAATTTTTTAAAATTAAATGATGTCTAAAATGTTTAATATTCTATGTTATAAATTTATTTTATTACAGTAGACACTAGATAAATAATAATAAATGAATATCATTTGCACCATGTAATTTTCAGTCAATGACTATATTCTAATATTTCTGTATAATGTATGTATCTTTAGTGTATACTATAACAATACATATATAACAATACAAACAATCATTTTACCAATATCTGATTCAATAAAGTAAATAAAGCTTTCAAATATTCTTTTTCCTGAATATAGTACTGTTCAAATTTAAATACATACTTCCAACTTATTTTCACATAAAAATCAAATTTTTTCCTGTTGTAGTACCTAATTAATTGCATTTTATTCGTGAAAAAACTGGTTTTTTATGAAGTAACTCAAACAATGAAGCTATTGTAATTCGTTAAACATGTTCTTTTAAAGTCCACATTATACTGTAACCATTGCAATATCCATTTGCAAAGGAAGCAATAAAATGAGTTCAAAAATTGTTTAACTGCTTTAAATAAGTACTATAATACTTATAAAACTTGTTCACAACATATGATACATAAACACATTATAAGATTATTACATTATAAACATATAACATTAATAAAATGGATGTAATATATAAGGAATTCAATCTGGTAGAATTTTCCTGCAGATCTATCAATGTATAGCAAGTATAATGGAAAATATCACATAAAAGGCTTTACTTGCAGACTATGATAAACAGTATATCTTACTTTACTTATGACTGATATAAATCATTTCTAAATTAAATCTTCTCTTCCACAAATGTACACATACTTATAAAAAGTAGAGTTTTTTATATAATAATTAGAAAATTTAAAGGCTTAATTACTCCTAAATCTTACTATATTACCTAATTTGTATACTTGTTGATTTTCTAATTATAAAATTGAAATAAATGTTATTACCTGAAAATTTATTAAAACA
>NW_017101204.1:74897-76227 GCF_001263275.1 Habropoda laboriosa
TAATTGAAATAATCTATTATTTTACATCTATACTTCACACTGTAGCATTATATACGTAAGTAAATGTAATTGGATTTTCCTATGCAATATTGACATAATAAAAACTTACCCCTGAGATAAATTCGGTTGTTGAGTAAGACTCGCAGCTACAATATCTGGATCGTTATAAGAATCCTGTTGCTTCCTTGTTTTATCATCTATGACAGTTTCATAACCAATAGATTCTTCAGAAAATTCTTCCTATGTTTTCATAAAAATAAATTAAATACTTTTACACACATACATTAGATATGGAATTAAAAACATTATAATGCTGTCCAACAACATTCTAATTTGTAATAGAGTGTTTTTGAATTTTTAATTCTTACTTGATGACCTTCATAATTTGTATCTAATTTGTTTGAATCCTTTAGTTCAGTAATTGGTTCGCTGGAGGTCTCTATATTATTTTCTCTCACATTATCCAATGTATCATTGTTATATGTTTCAGAAGTTTCATTGTTTTTAAAAGATGAGTAATAATTGGTTTGTGCACTTTCAGAAGCTACCATGATGAACAAAAGTGCACTGTAACAAAAAAGATATCACATTTTAAAGAAGACAAAATTTTAATTAATATAAAATAACACATTCCTCATTTTATGATACTAAAAAATTTAAATAAACAAATGAGAAAATTATAATTTTACAACTTTATGAAATTTTAAAAAATTATTCATATACAACAGTTTTTAATACTAAAATAATAGAAAATTGATCAAAAATAAGCAGATGCTGCATATTTAACAAAAAAAATGCCTTTATTTTGAAATAAAAACAAATTAAATTTTATTTATTTTCAAATTATATAATGTATAATATCACATAAAATAATAAGCAGTCAAATATAAGATGTATCATCTACAAATAAAATTTGAATATTTTCTTAGTGCCCTACAAATTATTCAACAAAAGATATTAAATTGAAAGAGGTATATACTATGCAAATAATATTGACAATCACCGTTCTTTAAATTTATTTTTTTCTAAATCTCAAAATTACCTACATTTTTTAATGAATTTGTATTATGTTTCAGACACAAATAGAGAAGTTAAAAACTAATTAATGTATGTTATATAAAAAATATGTAAAGATATTGCAAAATATAGTAATTAAACTTTTTCTTTATTTATGAAATAAAGTGGTAAGTTTATTGAATTTTTCATCACATTAAAAATACACAAATCCTTAGACACAATTTATTTTCAAATTTTTCAATATCACTTAATATTTCCTTTTTTATATATACTCAAAATACATGTAGATTTCATTTTAATGCATTTGAGTATT
>NW_017101204.1:76837-78439 GCF_001263275.1 Habropoda laboriosa
ATTTATTTGAACATGTAAGTAAGCATTGACACATTTACTTTAATGCAACAATAAATTAAAGTAGTTTCATAAAAATGAATAAACGTTATTAAAACTTTTTATATTAAAATTATGAGCATAAGCTAAGTATAAATGACAATTGTCACTAATTTACAGATTATAAAATTTTAAATATTGTATTTACCGTTAAATATTGATACCTTATGTATTCAAAATAATACCTGACAGAGAATGTTTAATAATAACCTCATATTTTTTTCATTTTCGTGTATCAGAATAAAACACACCGGTTTAACAAAATGCTATATTAATACTATCAAAATTCAGTGAGTAACAAATCTTTCAAATATTTTACTTACATGTGTACGTAAATTGTCGGTACAAAAGAAAAAAGATAAAGTAGATACTTGCCTGGAAACAACTGATATAAAAAGTAATGTCCAATACACGCACGTTATACAAATCTTCATTTTTTTTAAATGCTCACATTACTTTTAACAACGAGAATTTTACTGTCAATAAGTAGATACTTTTATAAACGTACGGGGATATCATCACTTTTCCACTATACCATCATGACTACCGCCATTATTACCGCTATCATTACCACCACTACCACCATCTTTGTAACCCCTTTTATTATTATCACTGTGGCCAACACAGTTACTACATGAAAAAAATTTAACGTAATATAATTAAGATGCTTTTGATTCAAAAACAATTTCGTTATTCCTGAATTCGTTATACATCACTTATCGTTTTATATGAACAATCGTTCTGCACAAAATTCCCTTGCAACAGACGATGCAATTTGTGAAAGAAGGTATATTACGTGCCAAAAACCTTTTAAATGTAACAAAAACAGCTGATTATATCAACGCATGCGCTTTAAGCATTATTAACACTAACCCGTTCTAATGATTTTGTACGATAAGATTTGAATTAAACAGTGTGTGAGTTTTCGATAACATCATGAATTCTTATTAATGTTTCAATGATAAAATTTCAAATTAAATGATAATAAAATATATTAGTCATTTATTTTCGTTATATTTTTAAAAGAAATTGTTCACAAAATAAATGTTGAAGTATTTGCACTATAAATAATGTGAACACTTCGTGTGTATCAATTTTACAACTCTACAGCTTATACTTCCTATTTAAACAAGGAATTATATATACATTATTATAGTGTAGTAATTGTAAATCTTAATGTCACTTCAGGTTAAAATTACAACTAATTAAAAAATGAACTTTTTTATAGATCTTTAGATAACAAATGTTGTTATTATTTCAACGTTTACACTACTCTAATTTTTTTGGTTATAGTACAAAAACTATGTTTTTATGTATTACAAATGTACTCAAAATAAGTGTTACCATAAATATACTGCTAATGGCATAAATACGAAAATATGATTATACTATAAAATGTATGTGTACGTTTGAAGATGGCTCATTAAATACGGATTAATTAGAACAGAATGACAAATATGAAATGCAAAGAGTTAAAGTAATTTTAATTTTGATTTAGGTTTTAAATTATCTTGCTAAAATTTTTTTCAAATTGTATTATAAAATGTTCAAACATTTATTTTTTAA
>NW_017101204.1:78650-78867 GCF_001263275.1 Habropoda laboriosa
GCAATAATTAATGTCCAACTACATATATATATTTTTCAAGTTTTCTCACTATATAAAACTATAGCAATTGAACATAAAAAATTATATGTTGTTTAAAGATAAATTTTTAATTTGTGTACGTATTACTACCATATATGTTCCTTTGAATTTATATAGGCAAAATATTATAATGTGTATGCATAATAATAGTTGTTATTATTATTTGATAAAAATATTA
>NW_017101204.1:79512-80038 GCF_001263275.1 Habropoda laboriosa
AAAAAACATTATTTTTATTCATATTTGATAGATTTATTCAATAAAAATGTTAATATTTTTGCTAAATGTATAGTGCAAAATATTAACTTTTATTTTTATTTCCATTTTTATTTGCGCCTTATAATGATGTATGTCGCGTGGAGTTGTTAGTGTACGTATTGCACATGTATTTTAATCATGTTCTATTTATACATACATTATATTAACTTCTAATAAGATTACATATAAAGATAAATTTTTTATCGAAAGTATTATGTGAACTTAATATTATTTAACAGACATATTTTTCACTATTTAAGACTCAATTATTACACGCGAAATGCATTTAATAGTTTTAGATTAATATTTTGGATATCAGTAACGCTAGTTGTTAAAGTGGCTTTAACATTATACATACGATTTTAAAGCAATTGAACATATTGCAAAAGCTTAATACTGAAACTCATATAAATACAGCTTTAGGTTTAACATTCAATGTTTCATGTTAGATAATTTAAAATATCTTATATTATAATTTTACAATTAA
>NW_017101204.1:80373-82540 GCF_001263275.1 Habropoda laboriosa
TTTTACTCAAAATAAATATATATAATTTTATTTCTTTTCAGAATACGTGTACGATATTCATTGCAATTCATTTGAATATGTATTGTATTAAATTGCATGCACTGCCACGTTTGCAGACTTAATATTATTTATCAATTATTCATTGAATTATGGCTTTACGTCGAGGAAAAAGAAATTTGAAATTGCAGGTTTCTGAAGAGACACCTGTACCTGTGTATGTATTATTTTTATACTGTTGAATTATTGACAATGCATATTGTATTTTTGTTTATGTAATAATATAATTAAGTATTATATTTGAATTGAAATATACAGAAGAAGCATTACATACCTAAATAAAAGATATACAGTAATTTGTAAATAAATAATGTACCATAGTTGTGCAATTATTTCACTTTCTAATAAATTGATATTTTTATAATATTGGTAACTACTTTTATTCATTACAGCACTCCACCGAGAAATCTGGATAAAAGAACTACAATAACTATTGGTGATAAAACATTTGTGGTAGAAGCAGATGATTTGGAAACTATCTGTATTCTTGGACGTGGAGCATATGGTATTGTAGATAAAGTACGACATAAACAAAGTGGTACTATTATGGCGGTTAAGGTATAATGTGTAATTATATAGATATAATGTTAACGTATTTTTCATGTATTTGTGACTCTGTTATTCTACTTATTTTGTAGAGAATAACTGCAACGGTTAATACACAGGAACAAAAACGATTACTTATGGATTTAGATATTTCCATGCGTAGTTCAGCATGTCAGTATACAGTACAATTTTATGGAGCATTATTTAGAGAAGGAGATGTTTGGATATGTATGGAAGTGATGGATATGAGCTTGGATAAATTTTATACAAAAGTGTACAAGCATGGACGTGCCATTCCTGAAGATATTTTAGGAAAAATTGCTTTTGCAGTAAGGAAAGACCTATAATAGAAATGTCATGTTTCATTGCAATGTCACTTGCAATTTTAATTTTGAAAATGTTTACAGGTAGTAAGTGCATTACATTACCTATATTCACAGTTGCGAGTGATTCACAGGGATGTAAAACCTAGTAATATTTTAATTAACCGAAAAGGAGAGGTAAAAATCTGTGACTTTGGTATTTCTGGTTACCTTGTAGACTCTATTGCCAAAACTATCGATGCTGGTTGTAAACCATATATGGCTGTATGTAACTTTTTAACAAAAATTATAATTTGTGCTTTTGTCTATTCAATAAATTCTCCACCATAACCTTTTTTCAGCCAGAAAGGATAGACCCGTCGGGTAACCCTTCACAATATGACATCAGATCTGATGTTTGGTCATTAGGTATATCTCTTGTTGAACTTGCAACAGGAAAGTTTCCTTATGAATCTTGGGGTACACCTTTTGAGCAATTGAAACAAGTTGTAAAGGATGAAGCACCAAAGTTACCTACTGATAAATTTTCTGCCAGTTTTGAAGAATTTATCAATAAATGGTAAATGTAACCATTTTTAACAGTATCCCACATTTATTATATATAGTTTAACTAGTAATTGTTTTTTCAGTTTAATGAAAGATTATACTGCTCGTCCAAATTACAGTCAACTATTGAAACTTAATTTTATCACAGAGCATGCCAAGAAGAACACAAATGTTGCTGAATTTGTTGGAGAAATTTTAGATCTACCTGAAGTTGAACAACCAGCATAGTGTACAAACATATTTTGACATGGTGTGTTACATGACCCTTAATGTAACTTCGTATTCTGTATCGAAGTTTTTTAATCAGTTCTCTATATCTATCTTCATATGTCGTATTATTCACTCATAAATGCGACAAAAGTAATTGAAGCTTAGTGTAAAACAGAATATGTATAACTTTTGTCTAAAAAATAATTTCATCAAAAGTTCAGATTTTGTTTGTTCAATATGAAACCTGTGTACAATTTTCATTAATAGTCCTGTTGGATTAGTAGATACTCTTTACAAAAAAAAGAGTAAAATCGTGTAAATAATATAAGAATATTTTCTATATGGAATAACAGTTGTTTGTCGTTGTAACATAATAATAAATAAAGTCCAAATTAGAAAGATGTACTCAACTTATATAGAAGTATTTCTATATAACAAGTTTCATACAATCTAATTGTTATAATAATAATGATATTTTAAAATAG